>NC_135742.1:47037500-47300000 GCF_041903045.1 Epinephelus lanceolatus
TCCACCCCGTTTCTCTGTGCAAGAGACTAAAAAAGGAATTGCACCTGCACAGTTGATATTAATTGCATCAGAGCAAGCCGGCATCCCTCTCTCTATAGCTTCATCACCAGAAGCATAAGTCGCCACACCAATTAAATTAATCGGCTCACCTCTGCCTTTTTTTTTGCTACTCAAATTACATAATTCCAAAATCACAGGAGGAGGCTTGCCTAGGGCATCAAATGTGCTAGGGCCGCCACTGAGATCTATATTGTGTAATCATATCTGCATCATCCAGGCACATTGCAGCATTATGTTTTATGTGGAGTTAGACAGAGCACAGAACTCTTCGCTGCTGTATAAGCTGGGAATGCCTGCACAGTGTGGCGTGCAGCAGTAATCACCAAAGAATGAGCACATACTACTACTCTGCAGCAAAGACACTGGGGACATCTGTCATTCAGATGAGGACAAATGTAGGTCACCGTTCCTCGTGTCTTTGCTGAGCAGGGCCTGATTAAAGCAGCAACCTATGACTTAAGATCTCTTCCCAGCCGTATATATTATAACCGTACGTTATAATATATAATAATTAACTGGTGTCAGCCAACATTTGACTTTTTTTTATTTTTATTTGTGTGGCTGTGAAGGCTGTGTGTTTCAATATTCTTTCTCACCAAGATAACTTGCCCCAGGCCTCAGCTCCCAGTTAGAAGAGCAGAGATTGGATTACCCAACTGTCAGTCAATCATACCAGTGCTGATGCAAGCCCACCATGAAACATCCCAAACAGATGGCCAGCCACTACCACATGCCTGCACCCCCACCCAGCCGTAACCCAGACCTAGTCCCTTGGTAAGAGACTGTAAGCTCCTTAGAATTCCATGTTTGTCATTAATTTAGGTCTTTTTAATCAAAGTGATCAAAGTCATAGTTTTGCAACAATAACAATACTCATCACACTCCAGTGCTTATGATTTAACCACTATTATTACTCTCATTCACAATAATTATTGGTCATGCAACAGATAAATGTGTGAAAATTTCTGAGTGAGTCCTTAAATCTGTGGCTGTGCTTAAGACAATAGCATGCCAGGGGGCTGAGTGATAGACATATTTTGGGGCAAAGCGGTGAACCCGAGACCCTGGCTGGCAGTCAGCAGAGGAGGAGGCTGAGCCAGAGCAGGTGTCTCTGCTGACATCTGCTTCAGTTCACTAGGGAGACACAAGCACCCTGCAGCTACAGCACTGACAATGCCACTGAAGTGTCCCAGCATCATATAAACAAGGTAAAAAATGTTCAACTTTTTATGGCTTTGGAATGATCATGTTAAGGGCTGAAGTTTTATTTTTTGGTCAGGATTTTATTAAGTTTTGTTGTTTTTGATTTGTTATCCTGTTAAGAAAGGTTTTAGATCTTTATTTTTTCATATGATGAAAGAGTGTTCTATCAGCAACGTAAAATCTACTGAATTTGCACTGGGAAACATTTCAGATTTTGTGGTTGACTGTGCTTTTCCTTTTTTACTATTTTTTGACACTTTCTATGTTCCATGTTCATTTTTCAATGTGGGAGTTTAATCCATGAAAAAAAAAAAAAAAAGTTTTTATGTCAGAGTGCAAAGAGGATTCGTCCCAGATCTCTTACAGAAATTAAAGAAAAAAAAATGTTAGATCTTCAGTCTCATGCAATATTGATGCTGTCATATTTACTCATAAACCCACTTTTCTCCTGAATCTAATCAAGCTGACAAGACAAACCGACAAGACTGTATATTCAGACACATTATTGATCCAAGTTTGTGTTCCATTGACCTGAGTGCATTTTTAAAGATTTTGTGGTGTAATCAAAGGCTCTGTGAAAGACCCCACTTTTCCCTGATCTGTGGTTGGCAGATGCAGCCTATATATTTTTTTCCCAGCAGCTTGTATACAGCTCTGCCAGGCTTTCACATCACAATGCCTCACTTTTTGTATTTGCTTCAATCGGACATTGACCTTTCAGTGTGCTCCTCAAACAATGGATTACAATAGGACAATGATATAATGGCAGGTGTGGAGGTGGTGACAAGATGGTGATGTGTTGAGACAGATTTATGTTGAAGTGAGGATGAACGAAGGGGGATGGCTGACAGGAGTACCTGATAGAAATTCTGAGCATACACTGGGGTGGCGTGAATCCCAGTCCATATGTCCTATAAATGAAAGAAGCTGTCATCTTTTCACTGTAACTGACCTATTTCAAACTAGGCTACAATGAAGAAAGCCTTTGAATTTTAAAAAGAACAACAACAAAGAACAAGAACAACAAAGAACATTCCTGATCTCTAATTCTCTTTCAGATATTGTTTTAAGAGCCTGGAGATTTTAATAAGCACAGTCCCCGGGATTTATTTACTTGTGTTTGGGGCAGTTTTTTTTCCCTCTGTCCAGTGGCTTGCTCGTTTGCTCTTCTGTTCAAGACAGTTGTATTCTACTCACACACACACACTCTTAACCAGTTAAGTGTTGCTGCTTATCTCTTAGCAGCCAGTGAATGCCTTTAAAATCCAATTGTCATGGGGTGAAATTGAGTCAGGGTTATGGACAGCTTTGTGGATGAATGGCAGATTTAGTTGTCTTTTAGGTGTTGAGTTCTGGGGGTAATGGTGAGCAGGGCAGAAGCAGTGTGTCCCCTGAGCCTGTAAATTGGAGAAACAGGTTTGATTTCTGGAAGGTTGCATAGTGAGGTCCTGCAGGAGTATAAGAAAAGTTAATCAGCTCACCTATAGGCATTGCCTTTAATATCTGAAGATGAAATGTGTGAAAGCGAAGGAAAGTGCCATAGTCCTCATGCTATAATGCTGCTATAATGATATAGGCCTACTAACAACTCTTAAGGCTAGTTGATGAAGTGCTGTAACCGCCAAGCTAACCACTACACCCCGGTAACATGCTAGTGCTTGAAAAGTTACAATACCTCTCCAAGCTACTTGGCTTGCTAACTGTCAGTATTTTTTTATCATTGACCCTTGCCCCATAACTGTCTCCAAACCATGTCTCTGGATCAGTTTATACTTGGTCAGAGCAGGGGTTTATAAAAGTAGATAACAAACTATGAAAGCTTCTTCTGTTTTGGACTCTCCAGCTGTCTGTTCCCTCAGTTGGCTTGCTGTTGGTAAAGAGTTTGAATTTGCGTGTCACAGTTCACTACAGTTGAACTCTCTGCAAAAGATCTGCATTGCTTTACTTTACAGATGCTAATTGTGGTGTTTTCTTTAAAATGAATTAATTTTGCTCTTTTATGCTGGTATGACTGGGCCTTTAAGCAGAATGATGCTGGAAGATCAGTTATCCTGTGGCACTCACAAAGGATAATTAATAATCAATGTAGGCATTTATATCATATGTTATTATTTATTATTATTTCACAAAAGACTGCGGCTCCATGGCTTCCTAGATCATTCTTGCAAAGAAAATTAATTAAAATTTTTAAACAATACAAAATCCTAAAACATGTAGTTCTTAAAGTGGGCAGCTGTGGCTTAGGAGGTAGAGCAGGTTGTCCACTGATTGGATGATCCCTGGCTCTTCCAGTTTACATGCCGAAATTTCCTTGGACAAAATACTGAACTCCAACTTTTTCCCGATGTTCTATCTGTGTGATACATATGAATGTTAAGCTGAGTAGCAGGTGGCACCTTGTCTAGTAACATTGGTCACTTGTGAAAGTGACATGTGGTATAAAAGCGTTTTGAGTGGTTGGAAGACTAGAAAGTTGCTATACACCATAGTCATTTACATACAGTACATTTAGCACTTCTAACATAACATAGGAGTAGTAAAAGTGATTTAGCTATAGCACTGTACATCATTGTATGGTAGCAATCCTGGTGGAAAATCTTTGGTAATGCTTCATTTTACAGGTCTGTCATTTTCATTTTCAAGAAAAAGAGCTATGTAGTTATTTAGAGTAAAGACATTGTTTAACCGATACACATGAAATTACACAATGAAACAATACCAATCAAATGCTAGTGGAACCTTTTGACACCTTACTAAGTGCCAAGCAGGTCAGCTGACCAATGCAAGATGTAAAATGTGTCTCTAGGCAAGCACACAAATCAAGTTAACTTACTTATTGTGAGGGTTAAAAATATAAAGTCAAGAAGGATAGTCGGCACACTTGATGCTCCCAGTTCACATGCATTTATTTAGCACATCCCAAAAATACTGTGTGTGACATTTCAAGCCAGACGCTCTTCTTCAGACATGAGACATGCATCTAGGATGCCATTTTTAAAGGGACGCCAGTGGGGGTCACATGATGGGTCACAAGATCCAAAAAACATTAAAATAGTTCAATATTTTTTCAGTTTTTCGTGTTTTCATGTTTAGTTGACATGGCCACACATTAATGGTAACACAGTAAATGTCAAGAAGAATTATAGGCAAGCACAACAAGAAACAACATGCAAACTAGTCCATGAGGCATGAGGCAAGAGTTCAAAGAAAGGGTTTTATGTTGAAGTCCTCATTTAGACCCTTTGGTGCCAGGGTTAAAAATATTTAATATGAAGATTTACATTTAGAGATTCAATTCAAGTGATCAGTTCTTCTTTTTTTTGAATGATATACTGCTTAGTAAATAGACTTGTAGAACTAGACTTGTAGACTACAGACTTGTAGAAGATGAGCTTGAATTAGCACAACAATGCACAAGCATAAAGAAGTAATGTAGTTTGACAGCTTCCAGTTGTCTCACCTGCACCTTTATAATAAAACGTGACAATGATGACTTATGGAGACTGATCCTCAGGCCAGTGGGCTTATGTGTGAAGATGGGGGCCCCTCCAGCCTAAAGTCAGTGCTGATCTGGCATCAGCCTGTCTGGGGACAGGATTAGGGGGTGAATGTAGAGTTGTGGACTTGCAGATAGACCAACGACCACTGACTGAGCCATACATGCAAACAAGGACGTTATCAGCAGGACTAATGTACCTAACATCGCTGAACACATATCCCTTATATGGTTAATAATAATAATAATGATAATAATATTAATACATTTTATTTATCAGCACCTTTCAAGACACTCAAGGTCACTGTACATAAAAAAATTAAAAAATTATAAAACATTTAAAAAAAAGTTAGCAGCAGGCAAGTGCTTAATCCCATCACTGCAGATCCTGGAATATTATGTGAGTTCTGCAAGCATGTGAAATGTACAAGCCATTGGTAAATCATACAAGTCATGTTAGACAATAGGCAAGTGAGCTGTCTCTTTGGAAATTGTATTCTACAGTGAATTTCTTGATCTTTTTAACCAGATTTGGTTTATATCCAATATAATAAACTCAAGATCTTTCCTGTTTAGCCAAATAGATTTCATTAATTGAAGCTATTATTATTCTCAAAGGCTGTTGTTTCAAAAGCAAGAATTAACCCTCATCCTTCTTATGATAAATCCAAATAAGAAAGCTGGGATACGTGTAATCAGATGGGATAGTGAGCACCTGATCCCATCTTTGTTAATAAAGTGTCTTTGGCAAGAGCCATCAAATCTGTAAAGCTTGTTGGTAATTAATTAACTAAAATAAGTAAATGGACTGTTGTCTGGTGGTCTCTATGCAAGTAACTGTTGGCAAGTGTAGTTTGTGTAGACTGTGTCAAGTGTGTAATAATTAAAGGCAATTTTAGTAATATGTAATGTTGATGAGCTGTCACACTAAAAAATAAAATTGAGTGCAAATACAAGTCTTGCTGTGCTCAATATGACATTGGCATTAATTTGTTTCAGTTTAGTTTATTTAAGAAGGGACAGTTAAAATTAATAAATACACATGGTATGAAAATGCCAGAGTTAGCCAATTTTAGCTTTTTCTTCTGTAGTCCCTTGGCCAAGATATTACACAAGGCTACCTAAAAAAACAACTAACCCCAGCAAACAAAAACAAAAAACAAACAAACAAAGTAAACAGACGAAAAAAAAAATCAGGGCATACAGTTTGAAAGACTTCTTCAACCACATCAACAAGAGAAAGGAAAAAAATAAACAAAACAAGAACAGGGCATACATTTTAAAGACTGAAAAAAGACACTTTTTAAAAGCATTAAAGGCCAGGAAAGAGTTTAGTGCTCACATGGCTATGTATTTATCATTCATTGTTTTAATTGGTTACTGAAAGATCTGTAAGTGTTTACTTATATCCTTAATCTTGCAAGTAATCTCGGTAATGATGTTATGTATTTTGCTATGGAATGTCATACAACAACAACAACTCATTCCAGTTTAGCTGTTGGACTGAAGTTGTAAAATTGTCCTGCTCATGTTTGGAGAGTCTATTAGACTCACTGGCAGCAGACGGTTTAAATCACCACTTACTATTCAGCTCCCTGGACACCATGATCAGGTTATGACCAGAGTCCAATCAGCACATTGAAGATTTTAAACATTCTTTGAGGTCTGTTGCTAAAAACTAAATCAAACTGCATGCTGGTAGAATTAGTAATTGTTGTGGATTAGCTGTGATAAGTCCAGTCCGGTTTTTCCTATTTAGTTTATCCTCCCAGTTTATATTCAGGTCACCCACAATGACTACATTTTTCTTAAAATTACATTCTTTCAGCTTGTTATCAAGTTTTTCATAACTTGCTGAGGGGGTCTGTACATTGTAGGACAAATGATATTTGTGGTGATAGAATTACATTTAAAGAAATACATTGCAGTCCATTATCATGTTACCACAGGATATCATGGCAGTTAAAAATGTCTCTTACATAAATCATGACCCAACTCCCTTTGAGCCCATCATATCCCTTCTGTATATGTCATAACCAGGTACAAATAAAGCTGCAAATAAATATTCATGAAGATTTGTTTCAGATAAGCAAAGTCAGGATTAGAGTCAGTTAAGAGATGCTGAATTTGGTCACATTTTGACTTAATACTCTATGTATTTAAGTATCCACACATTATGCCTTTTGGCTATGCTTTTGGATCCCCTGTTGACCTCCAGTTATTTACTGTCTGAAACACTCTGCATTGCCTTGTTTTTATTTATTTATTTATTTTTGCGAAAGCTGCATTTATCATCTTCCTATTGCATTTGTTAGCAGTCATTTCAGCCACACAAGTTTTTGTTTTGGTTGGAATACAGAAATGCAACTCATGCCTTAAAGACTCCTTGCTGTGTGGCATTGATTTTGACTGAGTCTGGACTTCTTTGCCACCTGCCTAATGATGACTGTGGTCCAGTGTCATCGCAGCACTGGTAACATGCCGGCCTCTAAGCGCCTTGCTGGCGCAGCACCGCTTGACACGGTGGCTACTCAGTCCTGCTAGTGGACATTCCAGGCTTTGGCCACGCCATACCATCAAGGCCCACTCCACAGGACCGACACCAGACTCCCCACAGCAGCCGGGCAGCAGAGACGACCAGCCAGGTTGGTTTGCTCATGGAAAGTGTATACCAGAGGAAGAATGCTATTGCACCTGGCTGCAGTTTCACCTGAAGAAATTCCTTTTTCTAATATTGCTGTGGAGTTACAGCAGCCATCTGTCTATACTGGGCGGGGACATGGATGGATATCTACCTCAATTCATAGAATGCAGATTATGCTGATCAGCTCTGTTGGAGTTTTGATCCAGTTCTGAAGTGTTTGTTTAGGTGATCAGGTAAACCGTTAGTCCTGTCCGTTAGTATAGCTGATTTAATGGATCAGTCTTGCAGTCCAAAGTAGCACTTTGGGAGAGTTGCCAGTAGCACACACACATGGAGAGCTGCCAGTACACCTCCATCACCAATCACCATGATGATTTATTAGCAAAACAACAAAAGCACATCCAATGTTCTTTCTCTTTCAGCTCCGCTTTGTTCTCTGCAAACTTCTTAGGGAAATATCTGTCTTTTTAGTTGCTAAATCAATCAATTTTATTTATAAAGCCCAGTATCACAAATCACAATTTACCTCACAGGGCTTTACAGCATACGACATCCCTCTGTCCTTTGGACCCTCACAGCGGATAAGGAAAAACTCCCCCCCAAAAAAACGGTAGAAACCTCAGGAAGAACAGCTGAGGAGGGATCCCTCTTCCAGGATGGACAGACGTGCAATAGATGTACAGAACAGATCAACATAATAAATTAACAGTGACACAATGAGACAGAAAGAGAGAGAGAGACAGAGACAGAGAGAGATGCAGGACAGATGGTAATGACAGTAGCTTACAACAACATTAATGAAAGTAATAATATTATAATTAATGATAATATATTAAGGGCTATTAAGCCAAGTTAGTGACATCCAGAATGGCTGAGTTAGCAAGATGAAGTAATAGGACGAGAGAGAGAGAGAGAGAGAGAAGGTACCCGGTGTATTATAGGGGGTCCTCCGGCGGACTAGGCATAAGTCAGCCTAACTAGGGGCTGGTACAAGGCAAGCCTGAGCCAGCCCTAACTATAAGCTTTATCAAAGAGGAAAGTCTTAAATGTGGAGACGGTGTCTGCCTCCCAGACTGCAACAGGAAGATGATTCCACAGGAGAGGAGCCTGATAGCTGAAGGCTGTGGCTCCTGATCTACTTTTGGAGACTTTAGGGACCACGAGTAACCCTGCATTCTCCGAACGCAGTGTTCTAAATGTACTATTGTGTTCACCAGCTAGTCTCTAACTATGTCTGTCTGCTGTTTGCTGCTGAGTGGGTTGTGTAAGGTGGCTTATCAGAGCTTTTTAGTTGAAAATGAGCTTGATGAGAGCCATGAGACTCAACCAAAACAGCAAAGTTGACCATAACAAAGATTAGAAGGATGCTCAAACACTCCATAGAACTGAGGGGAAGCGTTGTTGCATGTTGGGGTGACAATTTTCTATGGGTATGACACTCTAAGCGATGCCTTTACATTACATATTAATCGAATCCAATGAATAGAAATATATACTGATCAGTGCAACTTGTGTTAAATTTTTTGTGTAACCCCAAAGGTTGGTCAGTTAAAGCTTTGAACCCTGTGGGATCAGTTATCTCACTCTTCAATCTGTCCATGTCTTTTGGGAACCTTGAGCCTTGGTTAGAGCCTTAACATACCAAACCACACACATCTCTATCCTGACACATCTTTAAGTTTGTGTCAGCACTTACTTTGTTTGCTCAGAAAGAATCTGCAGCTTGAAATTTTGGGTCAAACTGGTTCCCAAGTCTGAGCATGACTGGATGTGAACAAGGGTAAGGATCGAGCAAAGCCTGTTTGAGGATAGAGAAGGAGGCTGACGTGCACACACTTACACACAGATGCATGACTGTAAACACACATGCACACACCCCTCGAGCAAGCTGATATGCAGGAGATTTATTTCCGGTTTGAATATGTAAAGAGTTTAACATGCATGATGAGCCGTTGGTTGATTCCTGGCAAAGCAGCTGTGATCCATCTAGCACATTCAGGATTATCTGTCGCCAAAGATAACGGATAGAACAAAGCTGGGGAGACCGCAGCAGGCAAAGGAAGCCCTCGCAGCTCAGTAGCACTAGCCCCTTACAGCTATTTGATTGGAGAATTCCCCCCACATTACCTTTGCATAACTCCTGGCTGAACTCCACATTTGGAGGAGGGTGGCCCTCAAGGGAGGCAGTGGCTCAGAAGGCATCAAAGCTTTAGCTAACATTGTGTTTAGAAAGAATCTTTATGAAAAAGAGTATAGGACAGAATTTTGCTTAAAGCTCTTGCTTCCATCAACCCAGCTTTGATCATAGTCTGTTATCTGATAAATTGAAGAGCCAAGTAGCTCAGCTGGTAGATATATAATGCATATCACAATATGGACATAATTAGATATTTGCTATTTACTTTTATCCCATGATAGTATGATAATGAATATCATATTGCAGTGATTTGTGGAATTGACCACCGACACGCCTCTTCATCAGAAGAGTGGACGGAGAACGCCGAAGTCCCTGCGGCACCCGAGGTCGAAACAACTGTTCCGTGGAGCTCAGCAGCTGTGTCTGACTACGCATACATCTCCAACCACCACCGTTCAAGTTAATTAATTATCAAGTCAATGAATTGTGTGGCGTTGTAACATATAACATAACATTATATAATTTAAATAATAGTATGATGCGACACCACATAACTAGGAAACTTTGTCTTGTAGCCCCTCAGAAGCAAGATCCAGCACCAAGCATGAGCCCACAAGTCCAGAGTGGGCACTGCTTATTTGAACAGAATATAGATTCTGATATTGTTGAAAAGGATGTTGTGTTGTTAAGAATGATGTTGGAGATGTGCACTCATGTTGAAATAAATCTACATTGTGAAGCAACCCTTTAACTGAATTGGAAATATTTTAGAAAAATACACTGAATTACAAGGCTTTAGAGAACAGTGCGCTATTGTAGACTTAACATGTAAGGTTACAATAGGTTGTGATCTAAAGTGGGTCAGTCTGAGGCATGAAACTCCAGGGCTGAAAATGAGTCCCACTCTGGCCCTGGTTCCAAACACTGGTCTCTTGGAGAAAGTTTTGTGTTTTGTGACCCATCCACCACCCTAACCTGCTCTTATTACTGGGCCATAATCATATAAGCTAACTCGATAACTCGACGGCATTGAAAATGAGGGTAACCTCAATGTCTCTCGAGAATAAATAAAGGTTGTATATATATAAGCATTTTTAGACCTGATGTATCCTGAGTTGCAGGCTACAGTAGGTTAAGCATTGTAATGATAATAAAATAACCCCAGTCTCAATGATAAAAAGCTACACATCACATATTATCACTTTTTTTGAGGGGAAGGAAAGTTTTTCCTTTTACAGTACTGCATGTTGCCTAGTATGTTGTGTGTGATGTCTGTTCGCAATGCATTGACATTGATATTGTTTTTAATTGCTCGCTATATATATCTTAAATAATCCCCATACAGTACTTCTACACTGTGTAATTACCTTATCCCTTCTACTATGGATATGTAGACTATGTGATCATGATACTGCCTATTTGACCCCCTCCACCACTGATGAAGGTGAGGATGAGGAGTATTAGGATTTTGGAGATGATGAGGGACTGTCAGAAGTAAAACCTCTACACAAAAGTTGATATCAAGGACTTGTCACTATATTTTCTCACCAAGTCATGCAGTAATCATTTTACAGGTTTGATCTTACTCCTGTTTAGGTTTCTGTCTTTATTCTGTTGGTATTTTAGTTTTGTAAACCTCTTTTTTTTTCTTTTACTTTATCTATCTGTACTATTTCTGTCCTTGTGCTGCTGCAACAAGTGCATTTCCCTGCTGGGAAGAAATACAGGCACATCTTATCCCACTGATGAAGCTGCTGTGACAACTATGGCACCAGATGCTGCTCACAATATTCATAGTACATCACAGGATTACTGTCTACACTCTCACATCTATGAACATGTTGCTGAGTATGAAAATCTACTTGCACTTCACTCCTACATTCATAACAGGCCACAATCCGTCTGTCATCACTAATGAACTGGGTTATTGTCTCTGATGAACTTTTCAGACATTTTTTCAATTTCAATTTCATTCATAAAACCCAATATAACAAATCACAATTTACCTCAAAAGGCTTTACAACATAGCACATCCCTCTGTCCTTGGACTCTCACAGTAGATGAGGTGTTCAAAATTGCCTCAGTTTTAAAATATGCCTTCTTCTCTTTGACTGCATGCTTCCATGAGGTGAGTACAGGCACAGCAGAGAACCAGTACAAAACAGCATGACAGAATTAAAACTTTTTTTTGGGTTTGGTTTCATCTTTTATTAGATTACCCATTTCAAGATATAACCAAGAAAGCACACTCAGATTTCTTTCTTAAAGCCTACAAAACCTTAAAAATGATTTGTATAACAGTGTGCTTAATCAGCCAAGGTTTCTTGTTCTAGAATTGAAATTAGGGTTGTTCTATTTTTCCTCTCTTAGTAGTGGTAATTAGTTGGTGAGGGGGAGTTTAAACATTTGGCCCTCTGTTGCTTCCAGTCTACTGCTGAAGTTGATGATCACCCCCCCCCACCTTGTCATCAGTGGCCTGAGACTAATGGTTGAAATAACTTCCTTCTGTACACAATCACAGAAGGAGTAGAGCCAGGCCTAGCTAGGCTTGTGTGACACATAACGGCTGATGGCAAATGCAAACGATCCAGACCCCTGGCGACTTGGCACTGGGAGCTGGCAAAAACTCTCCACTCATCTGGCCCCCAGCTTTCTATGGACTGAGTTAAAGAAAGAGCTTCAACTTGCTACAGTCAAGTGCTGTTGGCAACCAATTAATGTTAGAAAAAGGGGGAAAGAAGGGTCGGAAAATGCACCTTGCACATCACTTTTCTCAGGCTCTTGTTTCCATGGGCACAAGCTCTCCATGGCGGCTGATATCCATAGTGCAACATCCTCTGAGCGATGACATCTTTGTAGGATTTTTTTTCACGTATCACCTGCAAACTTTGCAACGTGAAGACTATGTGCAATTTCCCCTCTTCCCCTTTTCTGGTGGTTATGTGAGGCTGAATTCTTTTCGAGAACTCTATTTTTTTTACCCCCTTTCCTCTTCTTGACGGAGGGAGGTGCTCTGCCACCAGATCATCTGCCAGCAGAGCTGCCTCAGTGCCAACAGCTTTTCATTTAAACAGAACAAATGCCTGCATTATTCAGGCTGCCATCTTACTGGAATGGACTGGATGGATCATTCTGCCCGGCCGCTGGGATGAACACTCACTAACGGATATGTTTGCTGTTAGTGTTAAATGATATATCTTTGTCTATTTCCAGTGCTACTTTACTGTACCATCCAAAGGTACATGCCAGAAACCATACCAGAAGATCAAACACAGGGCTTAAGCCATAACAGTGTGCAAATGTTTTCTGCTGATTTATTAGACAGTGATGAGCAGAAACAATATCTGTAGAGGGTTGATGCACTTTACCACCAACACCAGCAAACTGCAGTGAAGAGGATTTAGGCATGTCCACAATCCACACATAAATGTGTTCATAGCACAGTCACGTCCACAGTACACTCTCACTAAGTGGCTGTTAAAACATTGTCCTTCTCCTGCCCTTTGCCTGGGTAAAAGCCAAGTGATGATCTGCAGAAGGTCTAATGACAGGCTGCAATGCCAGTGGCCCAGTGTGTCAGTACAACCTGCCCCACTGTTGTATTGCTATCAGCATTAATGGTGAGGACATTTCTGCTCTCCAAGATGTAATCAGATTACCTGGTCCACATCAAAGGCCAAGTCGGAATTTTGCCTTTTGCGAGGTGTTGATATAAGTGTTGTGATCACTTATAGCATTTTGTACAATAGACATCTGTAAACATTTCAAACTAACTCATGATTTCCAACTCATTCTAGCAGAAATGGAGCAAAAAAAAAAAAAAAATTTATATTAGCCTACAGAATGTATATCAGGAATTATCCAGCTCTTTGGCAAATATAATCCTCTTCTGAAAGTAAAAAAAGAAAATTTAAAAAAGTTCTTCCACATTCAATTTATATTTTATAGGGGTATGTAAAATATGCTTTTGTAATATGGATGATCCAAACCTTTAAAAGCAGTTGTTTATTAAAGGGATCTGTGTCCCATCTGATGGTAAAAACACTTTCCACTGTAGCATGAATGAAGCTGAACAGGATTCCCTTAGTAAGATTGTACACCAGGTCAATTGCCTCCCTCCCCACACAGCAGTCAAGACTGTTGGTAAACTGCATTGATGAGGTCATTATCCACCATGCTGTGTTTGACTGCTGTTACAGGTCAGGTCATACAATACAATTTAAACTACTAGCTGCTGGATTCAGGCATAGTTTCAGTGTCTGAGAATCCATACTTCAATCCTTGGCAGGCTTTTTTTTGAAAAGTGTATATTTTATAAACCAAACTAATCAGATCGCAAAGCCGACTTTGATAATGATGACACTGCAGTCTCATTAGACTACATGCAAGTGTGTCTGTTCTGCAGACATTGCCACTGCCATTAAAACTTCTGATGTCATCATTAATAAGTCTAACGTGGACGTGTGGAGAGCTTCTCTTCAATAGAAAGCATGCTGCATGTGTGTATTATTATTATTCTCATTATTATTATTATTATTATACATGCGATATAATGGTTGTGGGGAGTGTCTCCATACACCTGCAGTGTAACACATCTCTACTTAGTGCTAAAGTAAAAATTACAATGACAGTTATAGGTGTCTCTGTGATTTAGTCATCATGAGTACTGAAGGTGATGAACAGATCCCTTTAATAAACAACTACTTTTAAAGGTTTGGATCATTGATTTTACAAAAACGTATTTTAGATCTAGCTATATAATAAAAAAAAAATAGTGAGGAAGTAGACAACTTTTTTTTAAAACAACAAAACTTTTTATTCTCAGAAGAGAATTATATTTGCCAAAGACTTAGAATTTATTTTCTGATATACATTCAGTTGGCAAATATAAATAATAATTTATTTTCCTCCAATTCTAGAATGAGTTGGATATCATGGCTTGTTTTGAAATGTTTTAGATGTCTACTGTATGAATGCTACAAGTCATTACAACACTTACATCAACACCTGACATGTACAAAACAAAGTTTGTTGGTTAAGCAGCTACAGGGTTGTAGTTAGGCTGTTTTTTTTTTCTTTTCTTTTTTCTGGGGAAAACCTGGTCTTTTTAGGAGAGATGGCATTCATCCCACTTTGGATGGAGCTGCTCTCATTTCTAGGAACCTGGCAAACTTTATTAGTAATTTAAATCCCTGACAACCCAGAGTTGAGACCAGGACTCAGAGACGCAGTCCTATACGCCTCTCTGAGCTTCTAGTTCAGTTACCCAGCCATAGTTTTCATAGTTTTATACAAACGGTGTCTGTCCCCCGACCACCTAAATTATTTAAATCTAAAATTAAACAAAGAGGAGTTGTGCATAACAACCTCATAAAAATTAAAACCTCTTCTGTGACAGAAAGACAAAACAGGAGAATTAAATGCGGACTGTTAAATATCAGGTCTCTATCGTCTAAAGCAGTGTTAGTAAACGAATTAAAATCAGATAATCATATTGATTTACTCAGTCTCACTGAAACCTGGCTGTGTCAAGATGAATATGTTAGTCTTAATGAGTCCACTCCTCCCAGTCATAATAATACCCACATTCCTCGAGGCAGCGGCCGAGGAGGGGGAGTTGCAGCCATTTTTAACTCTAGTCTGTTAATCAGCCCTAAACCTAAACTAGATTATAATTCATTTGAAAGCCTCATTCTTAGTCTTTTACATCCGACCTGGAAAAC
Organism: Epinephelus lanceolatus; assembly: GCF_041903045.1. NCBI lineage: Eukaryota > Metazoa > Chordata > Actinopteri > Perciformes > Serranidae > Epinephelus > Epinephelus lanceolatus. Next base: position 47,052,764 of record NC_135742.1, read on the forward strand.
CTCGCAGCCACTTTTATTTGTTATAGTGTACCATGCTCCTGGCCCGTATTCTGAATTTGTATCTGAATTCTCAGAGTTTTTATCCAGTTTAGTTCTTAAATCAGATAAAGTTATTATTGTAGGCGATTTTAACATTCATGTCGACATTGATAATGACTCCCTGGCTACCGCGTTTATCTCATTATTAGACTCCATTGGCTTCAGTCAGGGTGTACATGAACCCACTCACTGTTTTAACCATACCCTCGATCTAGTTCTGACGTATGGAATTGAAATTGATAACCTAAAAGTCTTTCCACAGAATCCCTCGCTATCGGATCATTATCTGATTACTTTTGATTTCTTTTTACTCGATTACATGCCACTCAGCAACAGTTACTATACTAGATGTTTATCAGATAGTGCTGTCGCAAAATTTAAGAAAAAAAAGATTACTCCGTCGTTAAATTCAATACCAAGTCCCTCAGTAACAGAGGTTTCCTGTACCGACTTTGATCATTTTGTCGATAGCGCCATAGGCTCGCTGCGAACAACACTTGACTCTGTAGCTCCTCTTAAAAAGAAGTTAAAAAAGCAAAGAAAGTTCGCTCCTTGGTATAAGTCTCAAACCCGTAAGCTAAAACAAATACCGCGAAAATTTGAAAGGAATTGGCGATTAACCAAACTGGAAGAATCTCGTTTAATCTGGACAGACAGTCTCAAAACTTTGACTGAGAGTCAAAGCTCTATTGAGCCTTGTATTCCTATAGCCCTTAGCAATAATGATTTTATGAGCTTTTTTAATGACAAAATTCTAACTATTAGAGGCAAAATTCATGACCTCCTGTCCTCAGATAGTACCTATCTAACCTCAAACACAACTGTAAAACCTAATATATATTTAGATTGCTTCTCCCCAATTTCTCTTCAAGAATTGACCGCGGTGATTTCTTCATCTAAATCATCAACGTGTCTCTTAGACCCCATCCCAACTAGGCTACTTAAGGAGGTCTTTCCTTTAGTTAACACTCATATATTAGATATGATCAATATATCCTTATTAACAGGCTATGTACCACAGTCTTTTAAGGTAGCTGTAATTAAACCTCTACTAAAAAAGCCCACCCTGGATCCAGAGGTGTTAGCCAACTATAGACCAATATCTAATCTTCCCTTTATGTCAAAGATCCTTGAGAAAGTAGTCGCAGACCAGCTGTGTGATTTTCTCCATGATAATAATTTATTTGAGGAATTTCAGTCAGGATTTACAGTGCATCATAGCACTGAGACAGCACTAGTTAAAATTACAAATGACCTTCTGATTGCTTCAGACAAAGGACTTGTCTCTGTACTTGTTTTATTAGATCTTAGTGCGGGGTTTGACACAATTGACCATCAAATTCTACTGCAGAGACTGGATCACTTAATTGGCCTAAAAGGTTCTGCACTAAGCTGGTTTAAATCTTATTTATCTGATCGTTTTCAGTTTGTTGACGTTCATAATGAATCATCCTTACGTACCAAAGTTTGTTTTGGAGTTCCGCAAGGTTCTGTGCTCAGACCAATCCTATTTACTCTATATATGCTTCCTTTAGGTAACATCATTAAAAATCACTCTATAAATTTCCATTGTTATGCGGATGATACTCAGTTGTATTTATCGATGAAGCCAGAAGAAAGTAATCAATTAACTAAACTCCATAACTGCCTTAAAGACATAAAAACTTGGATGAGCACCAATTTCCTGATGTTAAATTCAGACAAAACTGAAGTTATTGTTCTTGGCCCCAAACAACTCAGAGACTCTTTATCTGATGACATAGTTTCTCTAGATGGCATTGCTCTGGCCTCTAGCACTACCGTAAGAAACCTCGGAGTAATATTTGATTAAGATTTGTCTTTTAATTCTCATTTAAAACAGACCTCACGGACTGCATTTTTTCATCTGCGTAATATTGCGAAAATTAGGCCTATCCTGACCCGAAAAGATGCAGAAAAATTGGTCCACGCTTTTGTTACCTCTAGGCTGGATTACTGTAACTCTCTATTATCAGGTAGCTCTAGTAAGTCCTTAAAAACTCTCCAGCTAATTCAGAATGCAGCAGCACGTGTACTAACAGGAACTAAGAAACGAGATCATTTTTCTCCTGTTTTAGCTTCTCTGCACTGGCTCCCTGTAAAATCCAGAACTGAATTTAAAATCCTACCGTTAACTTATAAAGCTCTAAATGGTCAAGCTCCATCATATCTTAGAGAGCTCATAGTGCCATATTATCCCACCAGAACACTGCGCTCCAAGAACACAGGGTTACTCGTGGTCCCTAAAGTCTCCAAAAGTAGATCAGGAGCCAGAGCCTTCAGCTATCAGGCTCCTCTCCTGTGGAACCATCTTCCTGTTACGGTCCGGGAGGCAGACACCGTCTCCACATTTAAGACTAGACTTAAGACTTTCCTCTTTGATAAAGCTTATAGTTAGGGCTGGCTCAGGCTTGCCCTGTACCAGCCCCTAGTTAGGCTGACTTAAGCCTAGTCTGCCGGAGGACCCCCCTATAATACACCGGGCACCTTCTCTCCTTCTCTCTCTCTCTCGTATTCTATTACTGCATCTTGCTAACTCGGCCATTCTGGATGTCACTAACTCGGCTTCTTCTCCGGAGCCTTTGTGCTCCACTGTCTCTCAGATTAACTCATATCGCAGCGGTGCCTGGACAGCGTGACGTGTGTGCTGCCATCATTAGTCATTAGTCATACTTCTACTGTTATTATACACATATGACTATTGTCACACATGTATACTGCCAGATATTAATACATACTTTCAACATATTGTACCACAGTAGCCAGAACTATAATATTATTACTTTCAATAATGTTGTTGTAAGCTACTGTCATTACCTGCATCTCTCTCTCTCTCCCTCTCTCTCTCTCTCTCTGTCCCATTGTGTCATGCGGATTACTGTTAATTTATTATGCTGACCTGTTCTGTACGACATCTATTGCACATCTGTCCATCCTGGAAGAGGGATCCCTCCTCAGTTGCTCTTCCTGAGGTTTCTACCGTTGTTTTTCCCCGTTAAAGGGTTTTTTTGGGGAGTTTTTCCTTATCCGCTGCGAGAGTCATAAGGACAGAGGGATGTCTGTAAAGCCCTGTGAGGCAAATTGTGATTTGTGATATTGGGCTTTATAAATAAAATTGATTGATTGATTGATTGATTGATTTCGGTTGGATAGATAGTCAGAGCAGCACTGATACAAAAATGCTTCAGACAGGTGGTATAAAACATGTGCCAGTCCAGATGAAACTCCTCCTGTATAAATGTGTCTGAGAGAAAGGAGACAGGGTATCTACAATTTTTGCTCTTCTCAGTATGATGACAGATAAGGTGATGAGAAAGGAGGAAACAGAAGCACAATATTTCAACTCCTGTGTCTCACTTCTGACTGCTAACTCTTCTAAATGCTTCCACTTTATTTGTTTTGAGATTGGGGGTTCAAGTGATCCAGTCTTATGGTTATGGACATTGAGGAGATGTTTGGTGATCCATCTAGGCTCCAGCTGACATGTCATCATATAGGATCAGCCTAGAAAAAGACCCTTCCAAAAGAACCCTTCAGTAAGGCTATGGCTTGGTGGTCACATCTACTTTCATCCAGCCACACAAGTAGAGATCTATCTGGGACTCACTAAAGTCACAGAGTTTATCTTTGGTTTACCATGTGATTCTTACCCCTTAACCCTATCCCTTCCATATACAAATAGCATTATGTATATTATTAGAATGTAATTGTAACTGGTGCCTGAGGAACCACCTTCAGATCAACGCAGGGAAAACCAAAGAGCTGATGGTGGATTTCTGCAGGCGCAGACTCCTCCCCCCAACACCAGTGAACATCCAGGGAAAGGACATTGAGATGGTGACATCTTACAAGTACCTGGGTGTTCATCTTAACAATAAACTGGACTGGACTGATCACATAACAGCACTATACAGAAAAGGCCAAAGCAGACTCTACCTGCTGAGGTGGCTCAGGTCTTTTGGAGTGCAGGGGGCGCTCCTGAAGACCTTCTTTGACACTGTGGTGGCATTAGCCATCTTTTACGGAGTGGTCTGCTGGGGCAGCAGCATCTCGGTTGCAGACAGGAAGAGACTGGACAAGCTGATCAAGAAGGCCAGCTCTGTTCTGGGATGCTCTCTGGACTCTGTGCAGGTGGTGGGAGAAAGGAGGATGACAGCCAAGCTGTCATCTCTGAGGACTAATGACTCCCAGTGATCTCCCCCTGGAGAGGATCTCCAGGAGGAGATAAAAGCTCTGGAGAGCTCCTTCAGTGATAGACTGATTCACCCAAAGTGTGTGAAGGAACGCTATCGCAGGTCCTTCCTGCCTGCTGCTGTCAGGCTACATAACCAGCACTGCTCACAGTAAACTGCACCATGGACACTTTATGGACACTATGGTACTTTATTTTGCATGCCTACTTTTTAAGTTTTTAAGTTTTTAAGTTTAAATTTTGAAATCTTTAATCTTGACTGCTGTAACTGGAATTTCTCAACTGTGGGATCAATAAAGGTGTATCTTATCTTATCTTATCTTATCTTATCTTATCTTATCTTAATCAGTCCTTCCTCCCCTTCAGCTGAAAAACCTGCAAAGGTTTAGAGCTGTAGCCCAATTATCCCCACATTTGATTCTCAAAAGTAGATTGAGTGTACAAAGGTAATTCAGGTCATCTTGTAGTGTGTAAAGGTTCAGGTTTGCGATATCTTCCTTTCTAATTTCCCTGACATCATAGCATTTATTTCAATGTTTGGTTTTCACAAGTTGTCTTGCTATCTCTATCTGTAATGTAAGCTGGTCACAAACTTTAAGGTTGTTTTGGGCTGACTACATGTCAACATTTTTTTTAAGAGATTTGCAGGTTGTAGAGGGTCAGAGCTTGGGTAGTTATGTAATCCTCACATGCAACTAATTGTGACGTGTTCCTTAAATCCAGCAACCATGAAATCTAATGCTGCAACATGACACAAATTTTCAGATCTCTAACTAAAAGTAGCTAGTGGCTGGTTTATTGCAGAGTGTTAAGTATTCTCACCATCTGTTCAGTCACGTGTCTTTGTGTTTAGAGTTTCTATGTCTGTATATACAGCAAGATCATCCCTGTCCCTCTTTTTTCTACCTTGACTTTCACACACTGAGCTCTTTGTATCACTTCCCATCAGATACTAGCACACTTGTATAGTATAGAGAGAGTAAAATACAGCGAGGACACCACTGCTCTCCTTCCATTCAGTCCTGGGACTCTCCTAGCATGTCAGTGTACAGGCCTTATTCTGTTTGACTTCACAGATTGTGCCAGTCAGCCATGCAATGAGATTATAGAGGCAGCAGCACTTGTCAATCACACAACAGGGGCTGCAATGATATCCAACCCTCCTGAGCTTTCATTTGAAGAGGTTAAAGATGTTTCTCCACATTCCAATGAAATATGCAGACTTATCAAAGTGTATTCCTCGGAACACATACACACTTTCTCACACACAAATGCACAAATACACATGATTTAAGCTCAAGCTTGGTCATCCAAGGGCATCAGTTTGGAAAGCAAATATCGACATACATACATTACTCTGCTATCTTTAATGTGCTGATAATGAGGGAAAAGTTGTGTTTTGCCTCTGGGGGGTTTTGCAGAAGTTCTCTCAAGTTTATGCTTTCAGCTGCTGCTGTGGCCTGATGGGGTGAGATCACACTGCAAGGCTACAAGTTTGCCAAACTGAACTCCTGAAAATGCTTGGTTTCAACAAATCCCTACTGGTTTCATGCTATAATTTTGCTGCCGTGTTCAGATTTTCAAGCCCTGTCCACAGTCTCAGTGGTAGCAGCAGTGGCGGCTCCTGCCAAATTTCTCAGGGGGGGCAATTGTTGTGATGATGGCTGAGGTGACCCGTTCAATGGGTAAATTTGAATTAATTTGGCTCTACAATGACTGAACAATCCACTGTGGTCATCAACAGACTAATTTTCATCAGTTTGTCCACACAAATACCTTTGAATGTAAACAGAGACCTGTTTTATCATTAATCAAATAAAATTGAGTAAGGTATTCACTGAGTCATTCTCAGTCTTAATCAGAAAACATTTTATTATAGCTAAGTGGAAATTAATTCTGTGTTCTGATTAAAGAAATACATGCAGGCATACCCTACAACTTAATACAATGCACATCACATAGTATCACTGCTCTTTGACCTGACCTGAACATTTTTTGTTGTTGTTTTTCAGTTTCAGTTATATACTGGGGGGACATTATGGGCACTGGGGGGGGGGCATGTTCCCCTCAATGTATATGGTGACTACTGCCCTGTCAGCATGCATAATTAGGCCTCAGTTGTCTGGGTATGCAAAGGTGAAGTGGCTGGTTTTGTCATACAAAGTTTGATGGAGTGTCAACTGGACTATATGGAGATATTTGCATCTTGAAAGCTGGACTACAAATGTGGATAGACAGGGAGAAACACACGCAAGCCTAAGACGTGGTAAGATACGATATTCCTCACTATATGAAGTGACTGATAACAAGATCTGTATAATGGATTGTAAAGAAATTCATCAGGTTTTTATTTTGTAGATAATTGATCTGTATTTATAGCATGATGGGATGACAGCACAATGATGTGTGTGGTATCATTGGAAAGCTCTGCTCCTGCGCTTTCATGTGATATGTGTGGCATTTCTGTGCGACCCTGCGTTCGCGAGTAATCCATCCAAGAGTAATGTGTGTGCAAAGCTGAATGAAAGCTCTGTTATACATAATTTTAGTATAACTTTATCGTTTTTTTTTTCGCTGTGAAAACATTGGACTACCGACAAGTGTCTGACAAAGCTGCAGTTCCACTGTTTCACGTGATATGAGTGGCTTCTCGCCAACGGTCGTGGAGAAAATCCATAGATAGGAACGAGCAGGTGCGAATTTGGGTGCACTGTGTGTCGTTTCTTTTTAACCTATATGGTTAAAAAGCCTCTTGGATCAGCTGGAAACGTTAGCCATGTTGATCTTGAATGTTACCGCTGCGCAGTGGCGCTGCTTCATGTGATGTCAGAATAATCGGAAAAATAAGTTTCCGATCGTAAAGCAATATTTCAGTGGAAACGGTTGACGATGTGTTTTTTAAACATTTTGAGTAATAAAATACAATACATCTTCTTTGTAATGTCCATGATGTCTCCACATTACCACCTAAACGCTCATGAACACACAATGAAGTAAGAACGACTTCCCGACATGGGAAATCGGACCATCCGAGGAGCACATGAATGATACTTCGTGGTTTACGTATGACAAAAACACGTTGGGGGAAGCCCTCCCGGAACCCATAGAAATTGCATTGGAGTGCCTGCATTTAGAAAAAAAAAAAAGCATTTTACATGGAAGTCTATGAGAGTGAGTCGGGGCGATTTCCAGCCAGGCTGATATAGCCCCAAAGGGCCGGAACGCGACTTCACACTGCATCTGATTGGATATTCAGAGGCAGGACAAGCTGTTTCAAGTGAAAATGATAAGAATAGTTAATATATTGTGTGTATATATGACAATAATGATGATGATAATCATACATTTATTATTATCTTTCTTTTCTTTTGTGGCTCGAGGAGGGGCGGCGCCCTATTGCCCTCTATTGGCCAGCCGCCCCTGGGTAGCAGCAGTCATAGTGATTGACAGATTGATACAGAGCTTTTCCAAAGATGCAAGTCAGGTAAAAGCCAAATTTACCTGTGTTCATTTATTCACATTTGCATCCGAAAGTGCTTTACAGAGGGCATACAAAACAGAAGTGACTTTGTGAGTGTGTGTTGGCTCACCGACTATCCTTCTCTGTACAGTGATGGATAAGTGTGGAGCCTCTGGATACAGAAAGTGAGAAGAGTCAGCAGAGTCAGGGAGTTGTCTGCAGCTGGGCTTAAGCCCTGAACAGATAAGAGCATTGCTGATCAATGGGCTGCCTTCAGTGTTTTGCATTTGCACCAGTGTCTCTCATAAATCCCTCAGACAAGCACTGATCCCAGTCTTCAGCTAAACAGTGTGTATCTTTGTTTCATGTGATTCATTAGTACAAAAATGTTTTCTTTTGTCAGTTGTTGAAGGTTTTGAGACTGCAGTGTTGAGACTGCAGTGTTAAACCTATCAGTCTGAAAGAAGCCACGGAGCTTGTGGCTCGCTACGTGGTCGGAGAAATGCTGCCGTTGTCTACAGTGAAGTCTAAACAGGTGGAGTAGGACTCGCTGACAGACATATTTCAGACTCAGGACTTGCATTATGCCTGGTACACGCTACACGCTGGTACTCACCAATTATCCCCGGTCGTCTTTCACGGCGTGTGTGATGTCATCGGGTCATTCTTGTCCTGTTTTTATTACTTTCACTGTTTGAGTCATTGTCTGTTCATGTGCCAGCCGACATGTTGTTGTAGTCACCTAAAAGCGTCAGCAGATGGCAGGAGCTGCATTTGAAGCGCCATATGTAAACTATCAAGCTACTGTATCTTCCACAGGAAGTTTTGACAATTGTTTCAGAATAAAAGCCTATTTAGAAAATGGAGGAATTCTCTCAGCTGACGTTATAAGGGGCTTTTAATTTGAAACAAGTGTTGAGTTTGAAATGACGGTGCGATATGTTAACTTTACAAAGACAACGGAGTGGATAAAAAGTAAATATATAAACACACAGAGGGATTAATAAATAACGGACCTGGACCTTGTTAATGTTATTACTTTATGTCCGACCGTGAGGATGTACCATTGTTTGCTAGCTTGATGCTAATGACAGTAACGTTAACTCAGCGGGTTGACAAAGTGCCTCTGCTGTTTCACACCATCATTTCCCCCTTTTACTCTGTGTGGTAACATCCCTAGAGGAAATATTAAAAACGCTGGGGTGTTGTTGTCATACAGTTGTCTACGGCAGCAGATCGTTCTGTGTTTCTACTGGTCAAAGTGACGGCTGTGATGGGAGAATTGGATCTCAGTGAAGGGCAAGTGGTCCATAACTTTAATTTTGGAGACAAAAAATGTAGGCTTAGCGCCCTGTGGTCCATTGCCCAATAGGGAATGTAGAATACTCAAAGGTACTTTAAAAGTTACTTTTACTTTTTTGAATTTCTATTTTTGTGCAAGTAAATATTATCAAAATGTAGCTAATGTAGCAAAGTACTAATTCTGCTGAAAAATCACCCCTCTGACTGACATATATTACATTATGGCATTATTACATTGTTCATGGTGCTGCATCAATGCATAGGTAGTATTTTAGTGTTGTAAATAGGGCTAGTTTTACCTACTGTGTATACAGTTTAGTTTAGACCAGTGGTTTTCAACCTAGGGGTCTTGCCCCTCCGAGGGTTTCAAGGTGAATCTGTTGTGTGATGAGTACAAAACAATGTGCTGTACACATTTTTACTGATTGGGCCTCATGCAAGAACATTTTCTCATTCCCATTTTTAAATTGACTTTTTTTGTGAGGCTTGCTCTTATGGGTGTTGCAGGTTGGATTCACAAAGCTCTCTTAACTACACTAGTTTTCTCTAAATTACTCGTTTCAGGTTATCATTAGCATTATCAACACCACCTAAAATCTGTTCTACTCTATTTTGTGAGCAGATTTCATTTCAAAAATGTTACCAAAGAGGAAAAGGAAGAACTTCACACCACTGAGCTTCAAGTCCTGCTGACGAACACGAGGAGAATAGGCAGAAGAAGAATTTAAGTAGTGGACAGTGACCTGCATATTGGCTGAAAGGCAGCTGTCAGAGTAAGAGGATTTTCCAACAATATGGAACTTTTCAAGTTGCTCTTTGGAAATACGACAATAAAATCATAATATCTAAAAACCTCTCAGGAAATTGGCTAGCCGTGATGATGATAATATGTTGAACAGAATAATAATTTTGCATTGTTTGTTTTATATATTAATTTCAGTTGCATATGTATTTATTCCTTCAGATTAAGGTACTATGATTTGAGGGTTTTCCCAGGGAAGAAAGGCAAACTGTGTGTATGACTCATACAACAGGTCTGGTCAATTCATGACTTTCATTTGTAACGTAGAGAAAATTCTAACTGTGAGGAGAAAATTGATGAATGCCACTCCACTGTGCCACTTAAGAACTAATCTGGTTTTTGCGTTGTTGCAACATTTCTCCATAATTTATTGTTTTTGTGAAATATTGGTAATTTTATCTTTTTGGAACCATCTGGGAGTTTAGAGGGGAAATATTTCTAGTGCAAATACCTCCATACAGTCTTTGATGTAGGCAAAGTAATAAACACATAAAATAAAACAGAAAATATGTAATAATAAGTAAAAATACAAGTAACTCAAAAGTAACTTTCCACTCCTCAAACGGATGAAGGAGTTGCATTGTGTACTGTACCAACATTACAGAGCTTGACCTAAACCAGGAGCTAAAAGACAAGATTTCCTCTCTGCTTCAATGTCAGTTCTTTTTGAATCTGTCTTACAAATCCACCAACATGCTCCTCTGCGTGTGACCTGCTACAGTCTAACTGGCTTTTTATCGTCTTATGTGTTTTTATGGTGTTTTTATTGTGTGTCTTGTAACGTGGAGTGAGGGCGCTAAGTGCGGAGGAGTACGATGTGGACTTTGGGATCGCTTATTCAACTTTTTGCACTTGTTTCTATCCTGACACTGGCCTGTAGCGTCTGTCATGGGGAGAAGCCCATTCACCAGTATGGTGATCGGATTATCACCAGAGAGCTCCTCCTATCACTACGATATTCAGCGGTGGGTGAGATTCAACCACCATACCAGTGGTCTTTGTCCCGGGCCATCGGAACCCTCCATGGCGAACTTCGCGGAGGAAAAGAGGGAGGAGAGGAGGCATTAAGCGCAGAATGAAAAAGTTCTGCCTTGACAACCGACGCCGGCTGCCCCCCCTGCCCTCGGTTTTCTTATCCAATGTGCAATCTTTGAGGCATAAAATTGATGAGCTTGAGTGACTGACTAAATACAGTCGTGAAATTAAGGAATGTTGCCTGCTTGGGATTACTGAGACTTGGCTTAATGAAAGCGACACACACACACACACACACATATCTTCTCCTCTCTGCAATTCAGAATCAGGGGCAGTGGCTACACCAGTATGAGCAACAGCTAGTCACCCCCCATATTGCAGCACCTACAGGCTCAGCAGGAGAATTTCCAGTCTTTTCTGGAGGCCATGGTGTATTCTCTGTCCAACCAGATGTAGCAGATGGGAGAACTTTTTTTCTTCTTAAATCTCCCATGTGGATCTCTCCCCAGCCCCAGTGGCTGCTACGTCAGAGGACCTACAGACAAGCTCCTGCTAATGATTGAGAGGTGCAGTGGGAACTCAGCCACCTGCCAGTTTTTTTCTGGTAAATTGCTCCCTTTTATTTGACTTAAATCCCTCCTCTTACTCGTCTGAGAGGATTAAGGCGGTTGCTGTTATTACTGACTTGGCCTGGCACGGGAGTGGGCCACAGTATAGTGGGCAAGGCAGTCGGAGGTGTGCCGCTATTTAGCAGACTTTTCTGATCCTATCCTCCAGTAGGTTATTGACCATAACACACCTGGAGGCAGCTCAGGCCTGTTGCACTTGCATCAAGGCGGCTGCAGGGTGGCTTTCCACGCCTTTCAGTTCCACACACTGGAAGGAGATAGTGGCTGGAATGATCACTTCCTCATGGACACTTGGCTGACAGAGGAGATCAAGGTCCCTGGCCATTAAGATCGACATGAGGACAAGAGGAGAAAGGAGCTGTCTCAGATGCCACTTATCCACCTTCATCCGCAGAGTGCAGTATCACCTAGAGGCAGGAGTCAGTCAAGGGTCATCTGCCTCATCCACCTGCACCTCTACTGCCTCTTTAGGATCAGAGGAGCCTATGCAGCTGGGCAGCATTCATCTCACCTCTGAGAAGCACCAGTGGTGAGTGAGAGAAGGCAGGTGCATTTACTGTGGGCAGTAGAGACATTTCTTAGCCCAGTGTGCGCTAAAAGACAAGGCACCTGGACACCTGGCGCAGACTGTGCCTTCCAGCTCCTGAAGCAGGAATTCTGCTCAGCACCCATCCTCACCTTCCTGGGCCCCAAGCTGCAGTGTTGTTCCAGCACTCCAAGATAGACAATAAGGTACATCGCCATGCTTTTTTCTCCAGAAAGTTGTCTTCAGTGGAGCACAACTACAGTGTGGGGAACCAAGAGCTGTTGGCCCTGAAGTTGGCGCTAGAGAAGTGAAGTCACTGGCTGGAGGGGGTCCAACAATCATTCCTGGTCTGGACAGAACACAAGAACTTAGAGCACATTAGCACAGCCAGGAGACAAGACATGTGGGCCTTGTTTTTCATTCGCTTTAACTTCTCCCTCTATTATTGCCTAGGCTCAAAGAACACCAAGCCAGAAGCTCTCTCTCAACAGTTTTTAGCAGAGCCTACCACTTAGGTTCTGAACCGCATCTTACCCACTGCCTATGTGATGGGGGTTATTACATGGGAGATTGAGAGTGAGTTTGTGCCGGCTCTGGAGAATATGGAGGTCCCACAGGGGTGCCCCCCAAACCGTCTCTTTGTCACACCCCAGCTCAGGTCATAGTCGTTCAGTGGGGGCATTTCTGCTGGCTAACCTGTCACCCCGATGTGGTTCAGACCCTGGACTTCCTCTGTACATGGTTCTAGTGGCCAAACATGGAGAGGGAGGTGAGAGACTTTGTTGTTGCCTGTCCTGTGTATTCACACAACAAATCTCATCCACGCCCTGCAGGTCTGCTTCACCCATTACCTATTCCTCTTCGACTGTGGTCCCACATTTTCATGGACTTTGGGATTGATCTCCCCGTCTCCGCGGGTTATATTGTCATCATCTCCATTCCTGACTTTTTTTCTAAGATGGCTCACTTTGTGCCTCTGCTGAAGCTACCCTCCACTAAGGAGATGGCATAAGTTGGTGTTGTTTCACCTGTTCGGTCTCCATTGTCTTCCCCACACATTGTAATCAGATTGGAGGGTTCAGTCAGCATCTTGGTTCTGGAAGGTGTTTTGCTCACTCAGTGGGGCCACGGTCAGCCTCTGGTCAGGTTATCACCCCTGTCCAATAGCCAGACTGAGCACTATAATCAGGAGATGGAGATTTGTCTACAGTGCTTGGCTTTGCAGAATCCATCCTCCTGGTGTAAGCAGTTATTGTGGGCTGAATATGCACATAACTATTTCCCTGTCTCTGCTGCAGGTTTGTCCCCCTTCCAGTGTGTGTATGGGTATCAGTCTCCATTGTTTCCAGAGCTGGAGAGGAAGGTCACAGTCCCATCAATGCAGGCTTTGGTTCAGCCCTGCCACCTCACTTGGAGGAAGGCTTGGACGGTGCCTCTTTACATTTTCAGAGGCAGGCCAGCTGGTACTGGACTCCTGCTCCTCGCCACTATGCCAGCCACAGGGTCTGGTTGTCCACCTGACAGACCCTTTTGCTCCCAGATGCATTGGTCTCTTTCCCATCTCTAAGGTCATCAACCCCATTGCTGTCCATCTTCAGGTGCCCTGCACCTTGAGGATTCACCACACCTTTTTCTTGAATCAAACCAGCCAAAGAGAGTATGCTAGTCTAACCTGTATTATCCAGTTCAAAAGCAAGTTTCTTTCCCTAGGCCTTGTGCAGAAACTCTTAATTCATTTTGTAGTGGAGGAATGTGATTATTATTATTGTGGTTTGTCTCCTGGGTCCCCAGATGGTTTGGGGCAAGCAACCAGTGCACTCATTTGATGTGGAGCTCTGTAACAGGGAGAAATTTGTGAGACATGGGCACCGCATTCATGTGTGTTCACATGCTTTCGCTGGTCTCATGCGCACACGTGAGCGCGGTGCACAGAGAGGCAGTTAGAATTACAGGCTACAATGAAGCTAAAAACAGAGTTCAAATGACGTTTTTCCAAACAACTTTTTATGTCAGGGCTTCAGGACACTTGGATCACTACGGACGAGCAGTATGGAGATATTTTGTGGTTTCAGTTATGTGTTTTTGGATGTTTGAATCTGGGGCGCCATAAGCCTCCATTAGGTGGAGCTGTGTTGCTACCTCCTCTCCCCTTGGATCTCCGGAAGTGTTGTGAGGACTCTAAAACTTCACCTGAGCCTCCATCAGCATATGGGTGAGTAGATAATGGCTAAATTTTTGGGTGCACTATCCCTTTAATTCCCAGCCCTTTTAACTACCATTTGTGGTAAATGACCAACCACTATGGATAAAGTTTAGCAGCAGTTATTTTCAACACCTGTCATGTCCAGTTTAATCAAAATTCTGTTCCTTTTACTGTCAGTACAACCCAACCAGTTGCATTCAGCTCTTCTAAATAGAAGAGCTGGTAAATAAATATTTTTATACAATGACTTTATTCTGTCAAATGACCTTGATCTTTTAATGACAACAGAATCATGGCTGTCACAACATGAGCCCCTCTGACCAGCTGGGCTGGGAGGTTTTAAACCTGTTAGAGTCTTTTAACTTACCATGTGGTTGGTCTGGTCCTACTCACACAAAAGGTTATACTCTTGATTTTGTGTTATTCATGGTATTGTTGGGATCTGACCTCATAACAGGCCTCCAATTAAAGTATCAAAATGGCCATCAGAAATAATTGATAATTATTAATTATATTAAATTATGTGACTTAATTTACATTAAATCGCATTGTGGGGCACCATTCCCAAAAAGGGCAAAATCATTGCCAGTTAATGATATAAGTAATGATATGAAATAGACTAAACTAACAATTTGGAACTCTGATTCATAATTAGATTAATAGCTATAATCAAAGTTGCCATATTAATAGTAAAGGTTGAAGGATTTCGGCGTTCTTGACATATTTTTTCATTTTTTTATATACTTTATTAATCCCCTGAGGGGAAATTCAATTTTTTCACTCTTTTTGTGAAAACACACAGGTCCGAAAGACACACACATGCACAAACAGGACCTATACATGCACAAGGTGCCCCGAGCGGTTGGGGGGTTCGGTGCCTTGCTCAAGGGCACCTCGGCAGTGCCCAGGAGGTGAACTGGCACCTCTCCAGCCACCAGTCCATGTTCCATATTTGGTCCGGACGGGGACTCAAACAGGCAACCCTCTGGTTCCCAACCCAAGTCCCTATGGACTGAGCTACTGCCAACCCGACATAGCAGAGGATGACATATTCATTCACTCTTGTGCAATATTAAAGGGCCAGTGTATAAAAAGGGTTGAAAACAGTGACATGTAGCGTTTAGATTCTAGATTGCAGCGCTCACTCGCTCGCCTGTGCTCACCCCTCCCATCGGCAAAGTTACGGTGACCTCCGAGGATAACAAAAGTGGATTCACCGCACGCAGGGCTGAATTGCTTCTTATTTTATTAATCAGTCTACAAAACAACGCGTTTCACCCATGGCTTCATCAGGTTTGTTACACAGTCCACAGCACAGGTGATTTGAAATAGGCTGCAGCTGTACTGAATCCAATCAGCAGGGTACACAGGAGTAACGTTACTGCTGTCCTATTGTCTGTTATGCCTTTGACATAAGACTAAAATTTTTGCAAGTGTTTTACAGTAATTGCTCTACCTGGAGATGATGTAACGTTACAAACTCTCTTCCTCACTCCCTACTTGTCGAGTCCGACACGTAACGCTATTATTATTATTCCATTTGCAAACTTTATAACTAAAAAAAACTTTTCACTACTCTCTACCAACGAACTACTAACACTCTCTGCTGTTTCCTCCTCCTTCTTCCTTCCTTCTGCTGTCTTCTTTGTTGGTTTATTTATACACGCAAAACATGTTCTCTGGCTGGCTGGATTGTCCGCTCAGGCTGCTGTACATACATGGCAGCGCAAGATGGTGACCTCTCTAAAGCAAGGCCCTTGCTATATAGTATATATATATATAAATATATATATAAAAGCATAATTATAAGGCTATGAAAACCAAACGAATTTTATTTTATAGCGATTATACACTTATATAAACATATTAATGGGTAGAATGTTCAGATTCAGATTCAGATTTGACAATAAACCATGCCAAATATTACACACTGGCCCTTTAAACAAACAGCAGGTATGATTCCAAAAGTATTTATTCAGGAGGTCCTCCTGCCTACGTCCTACCTCTGTTAAGATCTAGGAGAAGGAGCGAAGGAGCGGGGGAGTCAGATGGAAACAGAAACTTTTCATTAAGTTGGCTTGGTGACATCACAGAGTCACATGTCACTGTGACAGTAGTGCCCAATCAAGTTTGAAAACTGAGTCCATGACTGGACTCTCACTTAGGTGTGACAATGGGGCATCCAGTGGAGATAAACGAAGATGTTGACAAACAAAGAACATGCAGTCTCAGCCACCATTTCAGATGGCAAGACCCAGAGGAAAAGCCTTCACATGTCCAGTTTGGATCTTAACAAATGACAAATCATCTGTGGTCCAGTGAATCCCAACAGTATAGAGAATCCAGACATCAGATCCCTTTTCTCAGATGCCCTTTTTCTCTGACCACCAGTGTCTTGTGTTTGATATTGTGCTTCCTAATATTATTCATCGCCCTGTTCATAAAAGGAGATCTAGAATTTTTATCTAATCCTCTGCTACTAAATTGCTGCCTTCAACCTCCTTGTCAATTTAGCCTGCCTTTGTCTGCAAGTGAGCTGCTAAATAATTCTAATAATTCATGTTCCACCATATTAGATAAAATTGCCCCATTCAAAATCAAAAAAAAAAAGAAAAGAAAGAAAGAAAAAAAAATCATAATAGTTGCCTCTCTATGCCTTGGATTAATGACAGTATTCATGAGTTGAAGTGAAAATGCTGCAATATGGAACGTTCGTGGTAAGCATTAAAACTTCCAGTTAACTTGGAAACGCTCAGGTCTCTTTTGAGAACTTTTAATACAGAGGTAAAACATTTTAGAGCTGCATATTTTGCCTCTTGAATGAAGACAGATTAGTCCAATCCCCCCTATGGGCAAGATTTTAGATTTATTTCCTTCTTCATTCAAAAGATCATAAATATCAGATGTTGCATCTCTCCTCCAGATTCCCCATAGTCAAGAAGCCATGTTCAGTACCCCTCTGTTCATTTGCCCCTATTATGTTAACTTCTCTGGCTGACCTGGTAATGAAGATGAAACCCTTAATTGTCCTTTAGATATCCTCCCTGTAAAGAGAAAGTTTATACCACAGTTTCCCCCTATATTTTACAAATTTTAAACTGCCTTCTATGAAATGGTTCTCTTCCTGATTTTTTTAAGACTGCCCTGGTTTAACCACTTTTAAAAAGACAGTATCTTGAGTCCTCTGATCTTGGTAATTTTAGGCCCATTTCTAAGCTATCTATCTATCTATACAGTACAGGCCAAAGGTTTGGACACACCTTCTCATTCAATGCGTTTTCTTTATTTGTTGGTTAATTAACAGTTGTATTTATATTTATAACACCTGTGAGCAGAGTGATTTTACTGTTACAAGTCCCAGTGATTTAATTTAATTTTTAATTTAATTAATTTATTTTTTTCAATTTTATATACTTTATTGATGTTATACTCTATATCAGCACTCACGGAATGCCTCTCATCCAATCAAATTATATATATATATATATATACTATATATATATATATATATATATACTATATATATGTAGATAGATAGATAGATAGATAGTTTTTTTTAGAAAGGATTGTAGCGGATCAACTGCTAACTTTTATTAACGACATTAATATCTTTGAAAAATTTCAGTCTGCTTTTAGAAATAAACCACAGCACTGAAACTGCATTTCTTAAAGGGGAACTAATGTTTTTTTCAACCTGGGCCCTATTTTCCGATCTACTTTTGTCTAAATGAGTGATTGGATGTTCAATATTTGACATTTCTCCAGTACGAAGCTAGGGCTGACCTGCCTGCAGCCCCTGAGCGCGTGCTATATTAAATAATAGGGCACTCGGACAGCGTCAAACAACGTCAAAATACATCCACTAAAAGTGCATTTTTTCACACTGATAGGCTTGGATTGTCAGTATAATTATCTGACAACATAACAGAAAGGAGAAATGAACGTCTGTGTTTACCTTTAGCTGGATTCGGACATGTTCCTCTGCCTGTTGCAATTTTAGTATATGTGCTTTTTGACCAACTGGATCTGTATGAGCCATTTGAATTTGATGACCGCCCGTATTTATTTGAACATGGAGTACGCAGACATACACAGATGCAGAGCTCATTGATGAGGGACGAGGAGAGAGAGGGGGAGCAGACAGAGGAAGTGTTTTGACTTGCCACAACAAAAATGTCCGAATCCAGCTAAAGGTAAACACAGACGTTCATTTCTCCTTTCCGTTATGTTGTCGGATAATTATATAAACAATCAATCCTCCTTGATTTCAAGAAGGACAAGAACGGATTTATGGCCAGCATCACTTGATAGTACACTGAAAAAAGAAAATAGTTGAACCAACTTAATTGAATTATTTCAGTTGGTAATACCTAATGAATTAAGTTATTTGAAATTAAGTTAATAAGTTACATTAACGCAATTGATTTAAGTAACATGTACTTATTAATTTATTTGTTCTCAAATCAACGTTTTGCATTAATCCAACTTAAAATTAAGGCAAGTCAACTTAAAGTTTTCAGTTTTTCCAACTCAATAATTTGCATAACCCAAAGGTAAAATACTGCTCCTTTCTGACCTAAGACTATGGTTTCATGAAAATTACTTTTTGTAGTAACCTTGGATTGAAATTTTAGTTTGCTTAATATAACTAAAATTACAATTTTAAGTTGGCTGAAAATATTTAAAAAAAAACTCCTCAAAATCTGATGTTTTTTTTTTTTATACTTTATTTTATAAATGTAATGACTCATTATCTTTATGGCCACCAACACAGCTTTTGGGCCAACACATTACATATTTGTCCTTTTTAAAACACATATGCACAAAATGCATCGTCAGTAGGACCACAAAGTTATTTTGTCAGCAAAGTGCAAAATAGTGCAACAAAGTATTATACAAATGTGCCTAACAATCTCAACACATACAGTGTTATCACAACTATCAAAAAGTGCCAAGAGTATGCAGAAACCTCTTTAACCAGCTATAGCCAATTAATATTATGCATCTTAACAATGTAACTGCACAATGGTGATGAAAAAATATAAAAACGTTTTAAATCACACTGTTACACACTGTCACAGCTGTTTGTTGTGTAACTGAAAACATGTTCAGTCTCTCTTCTCTCTTCAGTCTTTGTTGAAACTCTTCATTGTCTCTTGGAGCATAAAAAAGGCCCGACGTCCTAAAGAGACTAAATTTTTTACATGCTATATGTCCAAACCACCGTCAGCAGTGATGCAGGCGCTTAACCGGTCCGTTGTGGTGAAGAGGGAGCTTAGCCAGAAAGCGAAGCTCTCGATTTACCGGCCGATCTACGTTCCAGCCCTCACCTATGGTCACAAGCTCTGGGTAGTGACCGAAAGAATGAGATCGCGAGTACAAGCGGCCGAAATGAGTTTCCTCCGCAGGGTGACTGGGCTCAGCCTTAGGGATAGGGTGAGGAGCTCAGACATCTGGGAGGGACTCGGAGTAGAGCCGCTGCTCCTCCACATCGAGAGGAGCCAGTTGAGGTGGTTCGGGCATCTGGTAAGGATGCCTTCCAGACGCCTCCCTTGGGAGGTGTTTCAGGCGTGTCCAACCGGGAGGAGACCTCGGGCCGCCCCAGAACACGCTAGAGGGACTACATCACCCGGCTGGCCTGGGAACACCTCGCGGTTCCCGCCGAAGAGCTGACGGAAGTGGCTGGGGAGAGGACTGTCTGGGTTTCTTTGCTGAGGCTGCTGCCCCCGCGACCCGGACCCGGATAAGCGGAGGACAACGAGTATGAGTACGAGTATGTCCAAACCACAGACTGTATAAAAATAATGGACGTAGTCACCGTGATGTCACCCATCCGTTTCTGAAGAGTGGATTTGAAGCTCAAAATACTCCGCTCTGGATGTCGCCATCTTGGCAGTGCCTGACTCCGCCCAACTCCCGGACAATCAAAAATGGGCAAAGAGGCGGGCCAAAGGAAGCCTGGTTGCCTAAACATGCCCACCTCGCTCGACGCTGCTAAGTTAGCTAAGGCTAACAAGCTAGGCTAAGAAGCTACGAGGCTAACAAGCTACGCTACTTTGGCAAGCCCTGTGGTGTCGGCTGCTCCAGCTCCTTCACGAAACTTGAGGTAAGTTGAGTTTACCTGAAACTAACGTTATACAACAAATCTTGAAACAATGATTCAGCTGTTATTCAGATTACACAATCTTAAAAAACGCTTCAACATTTTTAAATATAGAACGCTAACGTTAATTATGGTAATGTGACATTGATAAAAGTCAAAGGGGACTGAAATATATCTGTAACTTTAACGTTACTGTTATCAACAGCGCATTGAGAGATTATCATCTAGAACATGATAAGGAAATGTAGAAATTGTGAAAGAAAGGCAGTGTTATACTTGTTACAAGATGTTAATTTCTTTCAGTACAAAACCGGTGTTGAGGTCATGGCCACTTGTTACGTTACGTCTCCACCACGCCTGCTACACACAGCAGAAACTCTAAGTACCAGTTTTGGCTACTTGACTTTAGACAGCTAATATTACATTGTCTTCCAAGGACAAAAAGAAAGCATTTAAAAGACTGTCATCTACATTTTGAGGTGTTGCTCCCTGTTTTATTTTATCCTACAGATGTGACATAATAGTATTGTCAACAAAAAGAAGTGATTCACCCTTTATAGTTAACTTTGTTTTTAATTACCTAAAGCATTTATTACACTCATTTTACTTTCATATGCACAGTGTGGATCGTTGGTGACAGCTATGTCTGGCATGGTGTCCAGAGAGCTGCAGAGACCTTGGGAAGCACTCTCAGTATGCCGGGCGTCCGTGTCTGCTGGTTTGGCTGGGGTGGACTGCAGTGGAGAGGCCTTTTCTCCTTCTTTTCCCACTCCCTGTGAGGAAGAGCAGCACCAGATGTCCTCTTCATCCACTGTGGCGGCAATGACATGGGGAAGGTCAGCAGTGTCAAGCTGTTCAGCATGATGAAGGAGGACCTGCACCAGCTTCACCTCCAGCATCCTGGCATTAAGATAATATTTTCTTCATTGGCCCAAAGGTGCAGGTGGGAGGCTGGTGGCAATCCAGCAAAGATTGATAAGGCCAGGAAATGTGTTTACAGTGTTATGGCTACATTTGTTCATAGTTTAAATGGTGCCATAATTGAGCACCCTCACATCAGACACATTCATCTCACACCTAGGAGAAATTATATGTTTTTAAGTAAATTAGTTAATTGTCTTAAAGACCACCTCCAAATGCAGTGAACTGCTTACAGTTGGCAGTGTCACTGCTTTTGAATTTGGCCTTTAGGACATATTTTGTTAGGCCTGAACATAGCCCAGGCTGTCATGGCTAATGTTGAGTTTTTGATATTCATCTATAACTTGTTTAAAGTTTCAGTAAATTCTATTTACATTTGCATTCCTTTTGTCTTTGTTACTGACTAAATGTTGTATTTCACAATCAAATCTGACTGTCAATTGAAAGGCCAAAGAAATCATACACTACAGATAAAACATAAAGCATTAATGTTTAACATTGTTACTGACAAAAAAAAATAAGCAGTCCATTTCTGTGTGGGCCTGATTATTTTAACTTTGTACTTGAAGATAACTAAGCACCTTACACCCAGCAGCAGAGCCTGAGAAGATTTTGGAGAATAACCTTTGTTTGCTGCTCTGTTAGAAGTCTAGTTTTAACACAGAAGAATGAGACCGGATAAAAGGGCTCAAAGTGAAAAACAAAGAATTAGCTGGACACAATAGTTTTGAAGCCCCCAAGGTGGTATCACTTGTTGCTATGTTGCCAACTCTGAGAGGGTCTTCCTCAGGCAAAGATATTGTGACGTTTTTTAGTGAGGCAAGCATAAAGATAATCAGCCAATTATGTGTTACCTTTTTTTAGCCTCACTATATAAGCCTCAATACCGAGCAATACCCACAGAACCTTCTCATATGTCACAACGTCACAAATAAATAATACCTCCTACGGGACTTAAAACTATTCAGTATGCAGATATTTCCTTGTTTTTCACAAAACGAGAATGGTTTCTCAGTGAATTTTCTTCATTTGTCTTAAAGAAATGTTCAAACAAAACCAGCACATAACAAAAGCTTTTCATTTTTTTTTTACATTCTGCTATAAATGCAAACTTGGGTAAATGTTAAGACATAAATGGAAACATTAAGATACCATTAATTACTATTATATTTTGTTAATGGTTTAAATCATCACTATATTTCCAATCATCACAGGAAACTGATGAATGACAGCTTTCAAAAAATTAGCTTTTACTCTAAAGTAAATGTTGTCTGATCCATTTTATATAGCAAAAGTTAGAACCATTACACAAACAGTTTAACAAAATTAAGTCAAAGCTTGCAATCATGAAAACATCCATATTAAAAGGTTACAAAAAGTACACATGAAATAAATGAAAAGATTTATAACAGTAATTATAAAACCTATGAATTAGGACCCAGTGTCATAATTTGCAAAATCTTAATTTCTTGTGAAACAACCTCTTTACTGTGGAGTAAATATCACATTGGCCTAGGAGTTGTAACTTTCCTCAAGTGTCCTACATGAGAGAAAGATGACAGGTTAAAAACACAGGTAGAAAACATTGACTACAGCCTGTCTTGGTTAAAAGCCCACTCACCACCAAAATGATCTTATTGCTGAGTAAGTGGCTGTCATTCATAAAACAGTTTTGTGTTTAAGTTCTGTAGATATTTGACTTTATATTTGAATGTGATTTTAAATTTAACAGTGTACTACCAAGACAACTGGAGTATGAATGTACAGTATGCAATTCATCCACATTAAAATAACTGTTGCTATTAAAAGGAAACTGAACTGTTATCAAAGCTCACTGCCACTGTGGAATCATGCTATGTTCGGCTGTCTCATTATGAGAATATTTTATTCCACTGGTTCTTCATAGACTGTGTGTGGGGAAAAAGGTAGTAATTCTCACTTTGATAAAGGGTCTTTGCATGAAAGGCACTAAAATGTTAAAGTCAGTAAATACATGTAATGTTCCTTGAGTGAAAAAATCTTCATTTGGCCTTTTGCATCAGGAGAACACTAAACTGCACTGGTGTGTCAGTAATTTCACCTTATCAGTAATAGTACAGAGCAAGCTGTGCCCTAATCGAGTACTTAGTAATGTATGACAATTAGTAATTTATGTAATGCATTTAAATATATTATGGACAATAATTCATCATTTTAAACTAATAAGTTTCTTGACTCTTTGTGAGGTACTGTATAAAAAAAGGTATCTTTATCCTGGAGTCAGTGCTGAAGTGATGACTCTCAAAGTGTTCACTGCACAGATGGGAAGTCTTGTTCGGAGTCCAGTTCTGTCTCCTTGTGTTGAGTGTCCACTGGTCCAGTCTGTCTGGGTCACCTAGAAAAAAACTTTACACAGACAAATAGATATTAAAAGTAATATATGTGTTAGCTACCTACTTCACAGACACCTTTACATGAAAACAATACAACTTTCACACAGTTCGCCACTTTTTAATTTACATAACGTTAACGTTACACTGCTCATAAATAAATGCCTAAATCCTAACACTTCTCTGTCAGGCTCTGACTTTGATACATCCCCAGACTGGCGTCTTGCTCGAAGGCTAACCGTTAGCTGGCTGGTTAGCTAGTTAACGAGCTAAGCTTGTGTTGTATCGTATTGTCTGTGGCTCTGTAACTTGATGTGGATGTTGCTGCTGTGATACAGGTCGCACTTGAAAATGAGACCTCCGATATCAACGTGATTTTACATGTATTAAATAAAGGCTTAATAATATAACAATAAGCTGACAAGCTAGGTGGTGACCGCAGACACCTATACACGCTGCTGACAAGCTAGGTGGTGACCGTAGTGACCGCAGACACCGATACCCGCTAATTAGTGCTAACATATAAACATAAATAAAATAATACTAGAATTTTCGAATTTCACTTACTGAAAAACCTGGAGCACATACTTCTTGGACAGTCTGTTGGTATAATTAATTGAACAGCAAGCCATATTACTCCAATATTTGCCTGAAAAAATATCCAGAAGGCACAAACAAGGCTGAGAGGACAGGTTCAATGCCTTGAACATGGGCACGAATTGGCTAAGTTGACGCCGAGCAGACGACCGAGTCTGAGCTCTGCTCCGCCGAGCTCTGCACAGCAGAGCCAGCGGCTAGTTAGCATGCTAGTTAGCCACCCGTGATGGTGCGACCTGTCACTCAAGTGACCACGCCCTTAATTATGTGCAATTTCAAACCTTAATAACATTTAAACTAAAGAGTTAGAAAAAAATTCACCCCCCCCCCCCACAGTTGTCATGAAAGGGGAAATTAACTATAGAGACCAAAACCATTTTTTGTACCAGGCTGTAAACATGTTTATTTCTGCTCTAAAGTTGGTCATTTTAACATGGGGGTCTATGGGAATTGACTAATTTCCGGAGCCAGCCTCAAGTGGACAGTCAGTGAACTGCAGTTTTTGGCACTTCCGCATTGGTCTCACTCGTCTCCCCCGGAGGTTGGGGCTTCGTCCAAACACCATTGTTCTTTCACAATATGACACTTCCACGCCCTCAATGACAATGCCAATGTCTTCAGGTGGCTCCTGCAGTCCTTCCCCCTCCTTCCGAATGACAAACACTGCCATGGTGAGCTGCTCCAGGTCCCTCTGAGCATCATCTGCTCCAGAGTCCTACAGAAGGGTACAGGACACAAACACAAATCATCATTGGCCTCACTTCTTACTGTGATGAAGTTTTTGGGTGATGTACCAATATGTTATGTGCTGGGCTATTTCTTGACTGGGTGTCATCACACACCACAACCAGCAGAGAGAGGTGTATCAATCTGGCCATCTAAATGTAAGCAAGAAAGATAAGATTTCCCAAAATGTCAAACTATTCCTTTAAACTTGTATAATCAACTAAGCCAGGCAAATCCTTCTTACTTAAAAAAATATTCGATCCAATATGTATGGTGTATTGTTGCTGGGAATTACATTATGTCCAATATGGCCATGATAATAAATACAACATGTAAATAACTGTTGAAACTTAGAAGATATTCCTTGATCAGGTCATCTGCATCTTCTCCCAGGAAGATGGTGAGGGCTTTCAGCACACACTCTCTCCGAAGATTAATGTCCACAGTCTAGAACATAGGTGTTTCTAGCCCATTTTTGTGGGTGCTGAAGCACCTCTAAATTGAATCCCAGCACCCCTATTTTTTTTACTGTATGTCATTTTTTAACAAGCTAGAAAAGTGTCAAAACCATACAGTACTTGGTTGAAACATTTTAACAACAAAAATACATCCATCATCCATTATCATTACCAGTCCTCATTTTTGCTGCATTTAATCGTAAGTCACTGTTTATGTTGTTAGGTAGGAGTTAGCTGACGTTTTTTCTAGCTAGGAAACGTTACAGGTGGTCAGTACCACTGTCCTCTGTTTGAATTGGAATGAGAGAAGCTAGCTGTTGTGTCATGTGCATGTGTTAATATTAAAGCCACGTGCTACTGACTAGCTAACTGACTGGATGCCCATTAACATTATGAGCTCTAGTTTCACAGACCGGGCAAGGTGGGGGTGCAGTGCACCTGCGCTTCGCCAACTGGGTGTGGCCAGGCGGATTTTGCAAGTTTGGCACACTGTGCGCCTGGCGCAGCTACTCCTCTGTCCCACCTCTGTCCCTCCTACCTGCGCAAGTCGGAAAAAGGGAGGAGAGAAGGTGTGGAGTGGGTTTTACACACATCACACCAATCAAATGAGCCCCTCTCCTCACCCTTAATTGCGCCGCGTGAAGGCGTAATGAGAGTTTACTCAATTCGCCATGGCAGAAGAGAGCAGCAGCGTCAGACGGCCAAACTTCTCCCAGGAGGAAACTGATGTTTTGGTCCGGGAGGTCCAAGCTCGCAGTGTCCGAATATATGGAACTGCGAGCCATCCTCCATGGGCTGATGATGCAAAGGTAGCCTGGGAGGAAGTCACCACAATTGTAAATCAATGTTGCGTTTCTTTCGTGCGCGCGCGCTCTTTCTTTCTCTCTCACAGTCTCACTCTGTTTCTTTTCTTTTGACTTTTCTAAGATGACAGATGCTGAATATATACTCCCTATCTGATGCTGTGACTGTTTGTGGTTGTCTGAGAGGGATGTGAACTCATTAGTTTGCTGTGTTAATCAAATCAGCTTGGGTTTCCATTACGTGTGCCAGATGTGCTAAATGGTGCCAATCCCCTTTGATCTGACATCAGATGGGACGGGACAGTCGGTATAGCGATACATTTATGTGCTGATTGCACATAGTTGCATTGAATAGTATTTTCTTTTGGGTATTTATTGCATCGTTAATGTGCCTGATATTCTGGAAACCTGCCTGTGAGGTTTTGGTGACGTGTGCGCACTGTCCGCCGGTCAGCCAAACTTTGGCTTACACCGGCTGTGCTCCACCTGCGCTGACAGTAGACCTGGTTTCAGCTGGCGAGCTTTTAGCGCACCTTCGGCGAAGCCTTTTGGCATGAAACTGTCACTGCGCCAAGCTGGATCTGTCGACACCTCCCCCTGCTGCGCCGCCACACCCATCTCAGCGCACCTCGGTCTGCCAAACTACCAAACTGAGCGCGCCTCGGGTTGCGCTGCTCAAAACTAGCTCTGCGCGGGGTTTGCCACCCTGCACCATCCTGCGCTGCGCCGGGAAACTAGAGCCCTATAACTCCTATTGTGACAAGAAGGGAAAAGGCAGAGACAAACATTGAAAAAGTCAATTACTGTTAATATGTTAATGTTACATGTTGTGCATTTCATTTCAAATAAAAGTCCAAAAAATAAGCCCAGGGTCCATTTTTGGTATTTTTGGTACTCACTATAGGGGGCTGGTTTACTCCAGAAACATACATACTGTTTATGTGTATGTTGAGGAGCTGCTGTATCAAAATGAGTTGTCTTCCCCCAGAAATTAGGGTTACGATATGTTTCTTTTATGATTCCAATTCATTCCTCTTTTGCTGTGGCTCAGCATTTAAATAACCTTTATCAGATTTGATGGTTTAGTCACAGACTTTCCCAAAAAGTGTTTTTCTTTCACAAAGGTGGGAATGAAATTGCATTAAAATGTACAAAACAGTGAAATTTATCTTGCCTGGTCAGGCAGCTCTCTGAGTGCTCAGCACCCCTAAACCTCTGATCCTAGAATCGCCCCTGGTCTAGAACAACAAACAATTAATTTTATTGTTCTAAATCTCATAAGACAGACATCCTTACTCTTATAGCTTAACTCTTACACTTACTTTATTTAAAAACAGATAGTCATTTACAAGCCCAGAGATTCATTATCGAAAGAAAAAGGGATGAGCTCAGTAGTGTGAGTCACTAAAAACATTCATGCATATGAAAGACATGATCAGCATTGGCCTGTCCATATTAATGTATTTCTGAAGGATACAGATATATTGTGACAGCCCTCTTAGTCACGAAGGGTCTCGTTTGATAGTACAGATTTACCTGGTCCAAAGCGTCCATGATGTCCGCAGTCTTTTGGCGTGTTGCTCCTCCTTTGGCACGGATGACTTTGATCAGCTGACTTGAGTGCATGTCTAACTGGGCCATGAACTTCTCCTCAAGAGGAACAGCCATGAGCCTCTGGAACTCAGTATTAATCTAAAAACAAAACACAACGACAGTAGATATTGTATTCTGAAAAAAAAAAAAGAAAAAGCAACTGGTTAGGGTTGGGCAATATGGATTTTTTCCACAACAAATCTGATTCACGATTTAAATCAATTTTTTCCCCCTCCTATTTAAAAAAAACAAATATTTGCGGCCTGGTAGCACGTACCTGGGGTCCAAAACTTTCAGCATGTGAATAAACCCCGGCTTTTCCACGGTAGCCTATATGGGCACCATATCTCTTGCAATATACATCGCGACTGCATCTGTGATTGCTTTCCACCGGGCCCCTTTCTTATCATATGGCAGTGTTTCCCCTACCATTATATTGGGGGGGCACCCTGCCCCCCCTTGAAGATCAAGTTAATTTAATTTAATTTTCTTTCTTTTTTTTTTTTTTTTTTATTTAAATACCCTCAGGTTGATTAGGGGGCTGGACCAGGGAGGAGTTGACCTAATTCACACCAACAGGGAGTCATGCAGCCTGAACACAACGGGCTCTAGTTTCCTGGCGCAGCACAGGGTGGCGCAGGGTGGCAAGCCCCGTGCAGAGCTAGTTTCGAGCAGCGCAACCCAAGGCGTGCTCAGTTTGGTAGTTTGGCAGACCAAGGTGCGCTGAGAAGGGTGTGGTGGTGCAGCAGTGGGAGGTGTCGACGGATCCAGCTTGGCGCAGTGACATGCCAAAAGGCTTCGCTGAAGGTGCACTAAAAGTTCGCCAGCTGAAACCAGGTCTACTGTCAGCGCAGGCAGAGCGCAGCCGGTGTAAGCCAAAGTTTGGCTGACCGGCGGACAGTGCGCACATGTCACCAAAACCTCACAGGCAGGTTTCCAGAATGTCAGGCACATTAACAATGCAATAAATACCCAAAAAAACCACTATTCAATGCAACTATGTGCAATCAGCACATAAATGTATCTCTATATCGACTGTCCCGTCACATCTGATGTAAGATCAAAGGGGATTGGCACCGTTTGGCACGCGTAATGGAAACCCAACCTGATTTGATTAACACAGCTGCAAACTAATGGGTTCACATCCCTCTCAGCCAACCACAAACAGCCACAGCATCAGATAGGGAGTATATATTCAGCATCTGTCATCTTAGAAAAGTCAAAAGAAAAGAAACAGAGTGAGACTGCGAGAGAGAAAGAGAGAGCGCGCATGCATGAGAGAAACACAACATTGATTTACAATTGTGGTGACCTCCTCCCAGGCTACCTTTGCATCATCAGCCCGTGGAGGTCTGCTCACAGTTCTGTATATTCGGACACTGCGAGCTTGGACCTCCTGGACCAAAACATCAGTTTCCTCCTGGGAGGAGTTTGGCCGTCTGACGCTGCTGCCCCCCGCCTCACCCGGTCTGCGAAACTAGAGCCCATAGTGTCCGTGCTACACTGAGTAATAGTTTGCTCTGGCATTGCAGAGGCCCCTCTTATACGTTTTGAGACTGTCTGCCCAGATTAAACGAGATTCTTCCAGTTTGGTTAATCGCCAATTCCTTTCAAATTTTCGCGATATTTGTTTTAACTTACGGGTTTAAGAGTTAAACCAAGGAGCAAACTTTCTTTGCTCTATTAACTTCTTTTTAAGAGGAGCTACAGAGTCGAGTGCTGTTCGCAGCGAGCCTACGGCGCTATTGACAAGATGATCAATATGGGAGAGGTTAAAGTCGGCACGGGAAACCTCTGTTACTGAAGGACATGGTATTGAATTTAACGACGGAGTAATCATTTCCTTAAATTTTGCGACAGCACTATCTGATAAACATATAGTATAGTAACTGTTGCTGAGTGGTGTGTAATCGAGTAAAAAGAAATCTGGACTGGCTAACTACCGCAGCTACTGAATGATTTTCCATGGTGCGGAGCCGTGCTTCTAATTCACTAAGCCTCGCCAAATAAGCTACACTTGTTACAATTACCACTGTCGCTAAAGGAGGCAGAGGCATAGCTAACCATTTGGCACACCAAGCAAGAAAGAGCAGAGGGAGAAGCCATCGCTAACTGTTAAGCTAATGTAGCTACCAAGGCTAGTAACGTGCAAACAACAGCTAAGAGATTAGCAGGGAAGTCGTAAAAAGGAGGAGAGCTATAAGTGCTTAAATAGAACTAGTGTGGGTTAAGACCTGAAGTAGATGTTAAAGCAACTAAAGTGAGAAAGCAGAAAGCAGGCTAGTAGAATTCACTAGAGCAGTACAGAGATGCTGTCACAGAAACACCGGAAATGACACAACTCGCATACTGCAATACGTCAGCACGTCAATCTGTCGAGCAACAGCCAGAAACATGCAGATATAAACACAGAAACACGCACATAAAGACACAGAAACATGCAGATATAAACACGCATATATAAACACAGGAACATGCACATAAAGACATAGAAACATGCAGATGCAGACAGTGAAACATGCCGATATAAACAAAGAAACATGCAGATATACACACTGACGCATGCAGATATAAGCACAGAAACATGCAGATATAAACATGCAGATATTCACAGAAACATGCAGATATAAGCACAGAAACATGCAGATATAAACATGCAGATATTCACAGAAACATGCAGATATAAACATGCAGATATAACCACAGAAACATGCTGATAAAGACAGATACATGCAGATGCTGACATAGAAACATGCAGATATAGACAGAAACATGCAGATGCAGACAGAAACATGTAGATAAAGACAAAAACATGCATATAGAGACACAAAAACATGCAGATATAGACAGAAACATGCAGCTATGAACACAGAAACATGCAGATATAAACACAGAAACATGTAGATATAAGCACAGAAAAATAAACACAGGAACATGCACATAAAGACAAAGAAACATGCGGATGCAGACATAGAAACGTGCAGGTATAAACAGAAACATGCAGATATAGACATAACATGCAGTTACAGACACAGAAACATGCAGATATAAACACAGAAACATGCACATAAAGACACAGAAACATGCAGATATTGGGCCTCCTTCACAAACAGTGCATACGCACAAATCTGTGCTTAAACTGTGCGTACGATCGTTTGACGCATAAATCCGGGATTCATCAATATTTTCTTACCCGAATTTGTTCTTACTCTGTGAACAAATTTAGAACTGCCGGGGATATGGCCTTAAAACATGGCTGATGACACCATACGCAAACCCTGAAACCCCTCAAGAGGTGCGCTATAATAACATACATGCCCACACACGCGCCGTAGAGCGCACTTTTGGCGTGCTTAAGGGCCGTTGGATGTGTTTGGATCGGATACAGCCGATGGCAAACTACTTTATTCCCCTGAGAAGGTGTGCAAGATCATCCTGGCATGCTGTGTCCTCCACAATCTTGCAATGACCCATGGCATTCCTGTAAGACCCGGCGCCATCGCTTCTAACAAACTGTGAAATTTACTACTTCTCTCCTCGCGTAACCGCTTCCCTCATTCATGAATCAACTCTAGGCAAGCGGTTTCCTTATATGGAGAAATGGGGGCGTGGTAGTATGCTAATCACAAATTGCGAGCATGCGCCTGTCAATTTAGAATGATTCTGATTCACACACATACGCAAGGTGGTGAGAACAAAATTGGCCGGTGCACAGGTGTCATGAATCCCACTGTGATTTTGCGTATGTACTTATTTTGTGCGCAAAGTAAGAACATTTCCATGCACATATTAGTGAATGAGGCCCATTGTCATGATCTACCTTGCCTGTTACCTGCTGCTCTAGGAAACTTCCACTCACCCTGACTCCTCCTCACTCACCTACCAGCCACACCTCCTAATCAGTCTCATCACTCTCACCTGGTCTTCCCAACTGCT
Source organism: Epinephelus lanceolatus (assembly GCF_041903045.1). Taxonomy (NCBI): domain Eukaryota; kingdom Metazoa; phylum Chordata; class Actinopteri; order Perciformes; family Serranidae; genus Epinephelus; species Epinephelus lanceolatus. The sequence continues at coordinate 47,084,416 of NC_135742.1, forward strand.
CCACATCACCAATCAGCCCTGCATATAACCTCACAGATTCACTCACTCATTGCCAGATCGTCTTCGTATTATGCCTGACCTTCCCGCAATCTTCTTGGGACTGGCTTCCCGGTATCGACTCGGCTTGCCTCTGATCTTCTCTTTTCATCTCTGCCCCGGTAAACGCTACAGCCTTCCGTTCCTGACTACAGTTTTTGCCTGTGAGTTTTCTGGTCTCCGTCTGCTGTTGGCTGTTTGGCAATTCACCGCTCCTCTTTTCCCTGTCCTGCCGGTTCTTCAATCCTCTGCCTGCTCTTGACAATCCATCTGTCTGCTCCCACTGGTTTCGTCTGCATTGCTGTCTGTTCACCGGCTCTCAGCCCGGCTACTCACCGTTCTCAAGCCTACCTGCCCCGTCGATCCTGTGGTAACTTGCATGCCTGGCACACGGGGTTCGAATCCTGCCTGAACACTCGCTGCATAAGTATTTAATAAAGACTGTTGCTACTGGTGCATTTGAAAAATGCAGATATAAACAGAAACATGAAAATAAAGACATGGAAACATGCATATGCAGACGCAGAAACATGAAAATAAAGACATGGAAACATGCAAATGCAGACACAGAAACATGTACATAAAGACATAGAAACATGCATATGCAGACACAGAAACATGCAGATATTGACAGAGACATGCAGCTATGAACATAGAATCAAACATAATATAAACACAGAAACATGCAGATATAAACATGCAGATATAAAACACAGAAACATGCAGATATAAAACACAGAAACATGCAGATATAAACACAGAAACATGCATATAAAGACATAGAAACATGCACACAAAGACATAGAAACATGCAGATGCAGACATATAAACATGCATATTTTAACACAGGAACATGGACATAGAGACACACAAACCTGCAGATATAAACACAGAAACATACAGATATAAACATAAAAATGTGCATATATAAACACAGAAACATGCATATATAAACACAGGAACATGCACATAAAGACACAGAAAAATGCAGATATAAACACAGAAATATGCAGCTATAGATATAGAAACATGCAGATGCAGACACAGAAACATGTAGATAAAGACAGAAACATGCAGATATAAACACAGAAACATGCAGAAATAAGCACTGAAACATGCAGATATAAGTACAGAAACATGCAGATATTGACAGAAACATGCAGCTATGAACATAGAAACACAGATATAAACACAGAAACATGCAGATATAAACATGCAGATATAAAACACAGAAACATGCAGATATAAACACAGAAACACGCAGATATAAACACAGAAACATGCAGATATAAAACACAGAAACATGCAGAAATAAAGATGCAGATATAAACACAGAAACATGCAGAAATAAGCACTGAAACATGCAGATATAAGTACAGAAACATGCAGATATAAACATGCAGATATAAACACAGAAACATGCAGATAGAGACACAGAAACATGCAGACATAAACATGCAGATATAAGCACAGAAACATGCAGACATAAACATGCAGATATAAGCACAGCAACATGCCAATTTAAACATAAACATGCAGATATAAACAGGAACATGCAGATGTAGACACAAACATGTGGATCTTGCAGATGTAAACACAGAAACATGCAGATATAGAAACATGCAGACAGAGACAGAAATATGTAGATATAGACACAGAAACATGCAGATATAAGCACAGCAACATGCCAATTTAAACATATAAACATGCAGATATAGAGATAAACATGCAGATATAAACACAAACATGCAGATTACGATTACTCTTATTATTATTTGTATTCTTCACCTTCTTTATCTTCTTTTTAGCATTATTATTATCATTATTCTTATTATTATTATTAATATAATTATTATTATTACTTTGATCTTTGCTATGGGATCTGCCTGCTGTTGGCTATCTGAGGCTGGTGCAATGTGCACATGGAAAACATGATGGGAAAAATTAAGTGATTTTGGCTCATTGAAAAATGTAATCGCCTTGAGATGAGATGAAAGATGAGCCAATGAGATGCAGCAGCAACACTTGGCATTGCTCAGACTGCCTTGCTCAGTCTACTCAAATGAGAAACAGTCATTGCTGATACTAGGGCAGTAAGTGTTTGTCCATGGGGAAAGCACCTTTGTTGAAGCTGCATAATGCTTGATTAGGGCTGTGCAATATCACAATATACAGTATATCGCGTGACGAGAGAAAAATGTTTATCATTTCATATTTTGCTCTATCGTTTATATCGTTGTGACGCAAATTACACTTTTTACGGTAATATTTTTCATCATTTGGACTCTGTCCATCTTTTGCACGGATCTCATTGATAAATTACTCTTCTTGGCTTCTTGGCTTGGCTTAGTCAACTTTTTATTCATTGGATTAAAATGTGCTATATCATGATATGTATTGTTATCGGTATATGAAATTACCTATATCGTGATATGAGATTTTGGTCATATCGCCCAGCCCTATCTGATCACATAACGCCCCCTTGAGTGGGCCCCTGGTGAGGGAAAAAGCAGAAGCAAGGTCTGAGACAGCAGTATTGTATTTTGCAACAGTCAATAAAATTCAACAAATAATGAAGATCTACATTTCATTCATTTAATTCATTGTTAAAAAAATTGTCAATTATGTCAATTGTCAATTAGACAGTAATCTCCATGATAAATAAAGAAAAATAAAAAAAAGTCATAATAATCATCTGCTTACAGTGATCAACTGAACCGAACAGCCGTGATTCCCATACAAAGTTCTCACGGTATTCTACCGAATATTCCAACTAACTGAATGAACAGTTTTTGGAAGCTGTCTCAGGCAAACATTAACAAATGTGTTTCCATTACAGATGATCACATAAATTAAACCTACATCTTACTTTAACTAAAAATACTTGGATAACAACCAAGCCCTTGTGTATTAATTTTACTGTATCGCTGGATGTTGCCATGACAATGCAGTGTCTTAATGAATTATTCATTATTATGGTCTTATTCAGGTGACTATTGCTGATGTCTCCTTCCACTTGAATGCAACTGGTCTCACAGAACTGCCAACATGTCAGTTTTTTTTTTTTTTTTTTGTTCCTGCTCAATTTCTAGAATTGCTCTAGCTGATTCATTTAAATTACTGCTGGATGTAAAGGAGCCATACTTCCCCTGATGCTCTTAGTGGCAGTTACCAAGCAGGTGCTTTGTTCTCACACTGAAGCTGCCACTGTAATTATAGGCTGCTGGTACTAAGGCTATAGCTTTGACTCTAAGCAGACCAGATTTGTGCAGGCAACATCAACGGGCAAACACAGATCTCCACACACACACAGACATACACACGCACAGAGAGAGAGAGAGAGGGATGAGAAATGTGGCGAAAAGTGTGAACATAAATGAGGAAAAAACATGGTTGAGACTGATGCGCACTTCATGGGTTCAGACAGCAGCAGCAGTGAAGTCACATGTTAAGCATGTATATGGAAACCATTACATTCCCCTGCTACTGTTCCAAAGAGTGCATCTCAGCAATGTGTGATTATTACCCTGAACAGGTAGCACTGAAACCAGCTATTCTCTCTGTTCCTTCCAGGCTGCACTCACTGTATTTCAGGCAGTGCTTGTGGCATACAGCTGCTGAGATCTAGGTCAGACAAGGGTGAGCTGTGAAAGGGATAAAACTACACAACTTATGGAGGGTATATGTAAGGGATAATGCCTGACGAGGTGACTATTATCACTTTTTAATGGCGTGAACCATCCAATACGCAGCGGTGAAGTGAAAATGGACATCTCCAAGGGCATTTCCAAAATTATACCATGGCCAACTACCAAAGAAATAAAAGGTAATGATATTTATTCATATTTTTATGTTTTTTGCTCTCAAAATCTCAAGTTTTTCACAAGCCATAACTCAGTTACCCCAGTAAGAGAGAGAGTTCATCTAATACCTGGAACAATCATTACTGGCCCATAAACTTATTATGCAATGGAATGGAATGGAATGGAATTCACTACTCCAGTAAATAGGAATGTTAGATATGACTTAGCAACAGGAGATATTTCTACTCTGCTCAGCCCGCATAATCTGTTGGCCCAGCTATTAGCCAGAAAGCTAGGTTATGCTACCAAGATTCAAAGTCAGCCACTTTGTGTACAGTTCACAACCAGTAAGTGTAATTTGACAGTATGTTTAACAATGATAGCCAACCATCCAGCCATGTCACTGTACACAAATCATTATCAAAATTTTCAGGAACAAACGATACACCAAGTGTAACGTTACTGTTGGCTGCAGCCTGAAGTAGCGAGTTGAACAGCGAATGGGATGTGAACTGATGGCTTAAGTTTAGAGAGGCAGTGTAGTATCTGCAGTCTCCCTCCTGTGGTGCTCAGAGGATGAGGACTAGCGTAACACTCAGTGTTGAAAATTAATAATAAACAGATGCTTTGACTACCCCCTTACCTATGTTAGATACAGGCTGATGCTATTATGTAGTCAGTGCATTAATTTAGTATGGTAAATAGACAGTTTAACCGGAACTACTACCACTAGGTGTAGTAGGAGTTTTTAATGGACACCCTGAGGCCAATCAGAATTGAGTTTTCACCCAGACCATGGTATAAAGGGAGGATAAACAAGCACAACACACATCATGTAGAAAAAAAACTAAAGGTAGGATCTTTGTTGAAGGGACACAATGATTGTATCCACATTAGCTGTTAAATCGGGCCTTTAATCATCAGTGAACACTCGGTAGCTTCGGTTAATTTTTCACATTGTTTATGCTAAATGGCAAGAAAAGGTATCTTTAGATTTTTAAGACGAAAGAAATCTTGTGCTGTGACTCCCAACATGCAGTGTCTGTAAGCTGCAAGGTCATTTTTCCAAAATGGCGAAGTATTCAGGACTCCTACTAAAACCTCAGTATTTGAGTCTGTGTTGCAAAATTGCAAAATTGGCTTTTGTCACCAAAACCCATGTGTATCCTTGAGGTCTAACAAACATGTTGAATGCATTTAATTTCTGACAAAACATTTTCATTATTAATTTAAATGTTTTAAATCATGCATTGTTTACATCCATTTTTGCTAGCTTGCGGTCTTCTTTGTCGCTGCCTTTGTTGGTACACTGATTGGTTTCCTCGTTTTCTGATCTGCCACGTCTGGTTTGGTTAAGGCAACTAAATGCTTAAAGCTGCACTAATCAACGTAATTATTTAAACAATGGATCAAATGTCTGTATAAGAATCATTACTGACTCTGCAGTTTCCCTCAGCACCACAGAGCTTTTTAGGGTCTTTCAGCTAAGTTTTTTGTTTTGGTTTTACGGCCCACAAATGTGTTACTTTCGTCCCACTGTTATCAGCAGCAGTGGGAAGCTGTTACATTACACACTAATAAACCCAATGCATGCAAATGACAAAATGACAAAATTAGTGGCTAGCTAGTTAACACAGTGGACCTAAAGTTGTTTTTTTTTAGGATTTGGTGAAGACCAAACCAGAAATAAAGAGAGAGGGAATATAAGAGTTATATTCATCAGGTGTTAAGAAACACATATCTAAATGAAAGCTAATATTACTGTCTGCTGGATGTGTAAATAGCCAATATTTAAATATTTTAATAAATTAATATGGCACATGACAAAGCAGTCCACCTAAGACTTTCTGCAATGGTTTGACAATGTCACACTACCACACTGCCTCAGAGACAGTAATTACTGTCACAACCCATTAGGTCACATAAACATAAAAACACGTTTTTTATTTCCTAAAAGGTCAGTGCCATTTCTCAGGATAAGTTAATGTCAGTCCTGCTTCTCCAGACTCAGTCTCCTGCTGCAATGTCAAGTAATCAAGCAATCAAGCAGTGATTTATGCCTATATGTAACCTGGTGGGACAGAAAATCAGTGGTACTTTGGTTCCTGAGAACCAGGGTTCTGTGGCTTATGCTATCATTCAATCTGCTAAGAACACATGAATGACTGAGTTGTCATTTTCCCAACCAGCTGGCTACTTTCTCAATAATGTGGTGTATACTATAACTAGTTACCCCACCATTATAGCTGAAAGCATGCATCTTCTTCTTTACTCTGTGTTTCCATCCATAATTTGAATGCATTAGAACTCAAACAGACCTGCCATCATTAAAGAAAAGCTCTGGGGGTACATTAGATGTATTTCATGTTTGCAAGACATTTGCAAGGCTCCATATGTGAGCACAGCAGGGCTCCAGATATATTTTCTCTTTGTTTAACATGGCTGACAGGTTGTGAGGATAGATAGAGCAGACTCTTCACCTTGGGAGATCTGTGAGCCCTCTGGAGCCTCTGAAGCTAGTTTATCATTAATACACTTTATCATTTTAACACTTAGTAGTCCTGATTTCCCTCTATCCTTCCCTTTTTTTACTCATACCTACAAACTGAGTGAGAAAGGAGAGTGCCATACAAACCTATACTGCAAGGGCAACATCTTTTCAACATATTGAACAGGAAGATTACTGATTGTCATTTAAGCAAGGCAAGATAAGTTTATTTGTACACATTTCACACACAAAGACAAGTCAAAATGCTTTATATAATGTATTAAAAACAACAACAACAGAAGTAAGTGCTAAATAGGTAAAGGTGTGTGTGCCGTGTTGTGACAGTGGGCAACATAACCGTTTTTATCCTGGATTTAAGGTAATGGGTGGGGCAAGGCTAACATGCTCTGAAAGTTTATTCCAACTCTGTGGTGCAGAGTAACTCTATGTTTAGTTTAGACTCTGAGAACAGGTATTGAATGCTACCTGATGACCTGATAGGGTTCACATGATAAAAGACAGAAGTATTTTGGTGAACTGCTCCTATTACAAAAGCGAGAGCCAGTGTACGGACCTGCTTATAAATGGGATTTGTTTAGTTTTTTGAACAAGCATTTTGACTGTTAAAGTGGCTTTAATCTTTATATACATACAGTACAGGCCGAAAGTTTGGACACACCTTCTCATTCAATGCGTTTTCTTTATTTTCATGACTATTTACATTGTAGATTCTCACTGAAGGCATCAAAACTATGAATGAACACATGTGGAGTTATGTACTTAACAAAAAAAGGTGAAATAACTGAAAACATGTTTTATATTCTAGTTTCTTCAAAATAGCCACCCTTTGCTCTGATTACTGCTTTGCACACTCTTGGCATTCTCTCCATGAGCTTCAAGAGGTAGTCACCTGAAATGGTTTCCACTTCACAGGTGTGCCTTATCAGGGTTAATTAGTGGAATTTCTTGCTTTATCAATGGGGTTGGGACCATCAGTTGTGTTGTGCAGAAGTCAGGTTAATACACATATTATGGCAAGAACCAATCAGCTAACTAAAGAAAAACGAGTGGCCATCATTACTTTAAGAAATGAAGGTCAGTCAGTCCGGAAAATTGCAAAAACTTTAAATGTGTCCCCAAGTGGAGTCGCAAAAACCATCAAGCGCTACAACGAAACTGGCACACATGAGGACCGACCCAGGAAAGGAAGACCAAGAGTCACCTCTGCTTCTGAGGATAAGTTCATCCGAGTCACCAGCCTCGGAAATCGCAAGTTAACAGCAGCTCAGATCAGAGACCAGATGAATGCCACACAGAGTTCTAGCAGTAGACCCATCTCTAGAACAACTGTTAAGAGGAGACTGCGCCAATCAGGCCTTCATGGTCAAATAGCTGCTAGGAAACCACTGCTAAGGAGAGGCAACAAGCAGAAGAGATTTGTTTGGGCCAAGAAACACAAGGAATGGACATTAGACCAGTGGAAATCTGTGCTTTGGTCTGATGAGTCCAAATTTGAGATCTTTGGTTCCAACCGCCGTGTCTTTGTGAGACGCAGAAAAGGTGAACGGATGGATTCCACATGCCTGGTTCCCACTGTGAAGCATGGAGGACGAGGTGTGATGGTGTGGGGGTGTTTTGCTGGTGACACTGTTGGGGATTTATTCAAAATTGAAGGCACACTGAACCAGCATGGCTACCACAGCATCCTGCAGCGACATGCCATCCCATCCGGTTTGCGTTTAGTTGGATGATCATTTATTTTTCAACAGGACAATGACCCCAAACACACCTCCAGGCTGTGTGAGGGCTATTTGACCAAGAAGGAGAGTGATGGAGTGCTGCGGCAGATGACCTGGCCTCCACAGTCACCGGACCTGAACCCAATCGAGATGGTTTGGGGTGAGCTGGACCACAGAGTGAAGGCAAAGGGGCCAACAAGTGCTAAACACCTCTGGGAACTCCTTCAAGACTGTTGGAAAACCATTTCAGGTGACTACCTCTTGAAGCTCATGGAGAGAATGCCAAGAGTGTGCAAAGCAGTAATCAGAGCAAAGGGTGGCTATTTTGAAGAAACTAGAATATAAAACATGTTTTCAGTTATTTCACCTTTTTTTGTTAAGTACATAACTCCACATGTGTTCATTCATAGTTTTGATGCCTTCAGTGAGAATCTACAATGTAAATAGTCATGAAAATAAAGAAAACGCATTGAATGAGAAGGTGTGTCCAAACTTTTGGCCTGTACTGTACATACATGTATATATGTACACATACTAGTTATACATATATACATGTATATATATGTATAACTAGTATGCGTATATATATATATATATATATATATATATATATACAGTACAGGCCAAAAGTAGTGTTGGCACGTAAAGTGACAGAAATGCGTAAACCCTGCCTGCTTTTTCACCTCCACTAAGCTGGCTAGTGAAAACGTGAAGCAATGGTAAATATGTTGGATTTTAGAAACATACAGAAATGGTGGGGCACAGCTGTGTAGTTAATTGTACTAACAGGCTGTTGAAGATGCCAGTGCTCCAGTTTTTTGGTGAGTGAAATTCTATTATCATTTTATTTATAGGTTAGCACTAATTAGCAGGTATCATTGTTTGTCTGGCTTGTTAGCTTAGCTTGCTAGCTAACCATCTAATCAGCATGCATCATTGTCAAAAGGTAACACAAAAGTGTTTGAATTTAGGGTGATAATACTTTTGACCAAAGGTCTCCTGTATGAGGTTTGAAAATAAAGTCAATGCAAAGACGCGATTAGACACGAAATCGCGCGGGGCGGTGCGATGGACGTGTCTAGCGCGACGTGATGAACGCGATGGACGCGATAGAGGCGTCTAGCGCGGCGCAATAGACGCGAAATTCGCGTCCAACACCTCATTGCTCGAGTTGAAAATATTGAACTTTTGAGGCGAATTCGCATGACGCTGTGCCGCAAAAGCCAATCAGCGTTGAGATTCTCCCAACGTCACTGGCGTGTGTCAACAACGTCCAGTTGTTGACGTCCAGTTGTTGACATAGCAATAAACTGCTACTCACCAGAGACAGATGGACAGACGCTCTGCAGCTGAAATGGAGCAGCCTGTAGTTGGTGTCCTGCCGGGAGATCCTGGTGCCAGCCCTCGCCAACAGGCCCTCAGCTGGGCCCCAGTCAGCCTGAAGTACCGCTGAAAGCAGCTATCATCCAGACGGAGTTCCTGGAGGAGGTGGTGAAACTCGCTGAGCTGGATGCGCTTCTGCAGGATAGGGTGAACCCAAAAAGGAAGGCGTTTGGCCCTCCGATGCATTTGGGACTTCCAGAGCAGGTACAAAGCAGCGATGGTGGTTATCTTAGCCATGGTGGTCAGTGGCTACCCGGAGCTATATGATACTACATGTCTACTCTACAGAGACCGCAACAAAAAGGAGCAGGCTTGGGTGAAAGACGCCGAGGAGACTGGTCTACTTGGTAAGTTCTGTAAATATGTGTCTTTAATTAGTTTGCAGAATGGTTGTACTATGAACATTAGCACTAGCTTAGCTCCAGTTAGCACAGCCGGCTTCCCCGCTACTCGCGCGAATGACGCGATAACGCGAATTAACAAAATGGTCAGGCGTCCAAACTTGGGCGTTACGGGCGGCACGTTACTCGCGTTACGAGCGATTAAATCGCGTTCATCGCGTTTGGTGGGAACACAGCATAAGTTCTGCTATGTTAGCAATACACTAGCCATACAGGCAATGTAGGTAGGGTTGGGTATCGTTTGAATTTAAGCGATTCTGATTCCGATTCCGATTCTGCTCTCCGATTCCGGTTCCTAACAATTCTCAATTCTGATTCTTTGAGGAGCGGGGTCAAAAAATGTCAAATGCTTATTTCACACAATTTTTTTTTTTTTTTTTGTTAAAACACCTTTCCAGAAATTGACTCACACTCAGTCAGTCATTCACATTCTGAAGGGAACTAGCAGGTATAAAAAAAACAGAATAGAAACAGTTCAAGAAAATAAGCATATCTCAAGCCTTCTCAGGCAGTATATGTGAACGTCCAGCAGATTGTGTTTCCCGCATTAAAGAAAACTTATTCACCTGGTGTAAAGGAGGCCTGCATGGAACAAGCAGGTATAAAAACTCCCCACATTAACAGTTTTTGTTCAGAAAAATAAGCATATCTGCCTTCTCAGGCAGTATACGTGAACGTTCAGCACAGATTGTGTTTCCCGCAGTGGAGAAAACTCACTTGGTGTAGAGGAGGCCTGTACACATAAAAATGAAAAGGCCATGTCTGACAAACAAGGATACCTCGTTCGCATGTACCCACAACCAAGCAGCAGGGTCATCAGATGTAATGATGGGTGGCATATCCTTGTACATCTGCAACTCCTTCTCAACTCTGTCCTGGATGGATGTGGAGGTCTGCAGTGATGTCATCTTTACAGCATCTTCGTCAGCAAAAAGCTCCTCCAGTGGAGTCATCCTCACAGTTTTGCAGGGAGGTGGCTGCAAAACAAATAACGAACAAGCTTATCACAAAAAAGTTCAAGCATCCATATATAATAATTAAGATTCAGAATCTATCAAATATAATTTCTGCTATCATTTGCCATCATCTCCTCCACAATTATGCACTGTTAACTACAGACAACATTTGGTATTTAGATAAAACATTGTAATGACTGAGGAGAGACAGTGTGCATGAATGACATTTCACCTGTTCAGTGTCGGTCAACTTTCCAGCCGCTAAGGTGAAGGGAGTTTCACGTTGTGGGACCAGCTTGTTAGCTTGAGCAGTAACGTTAGGCTGTAAACTCTGCGACTGCGAGCTTTCATCTACAAAAACACATTTGATGCGGTTGCTTATTAAATTTAGAAACTAAACAAACGTTATTTAAATCTTCAATAAAACTTCACTGAACTTATCCGACTGCGAGGGCTCCGACGAGGAGGTGCTGGCTGTTGGCTGAGCCGGGCTGACGGAGGAGGACGAGGCTTGTGAGGAGGAGGGAGGCCGGCGCAACATGTCAAACACGGTACATTCTTTGATTTGTATACCGTGCTGCTAGCGAAGATGTTTTGCCATATTCGTGGTGCATCCTCCATTGCACGAAATACGTTTGTCACAAGTGTTGCACTGTGCCGAACAGTGCTCCGTTTTGACAAAATGAAGCCACACTTTACAGCGCCTGCTGCACTCCATGATGGCGAACAACTTACGTTATACAGGTTCGTATCTTGTTTTCAACAAAGAAAATATCCATGTGCAGTCCAAACAGGATGGCGTGCCGCAAGAAGCTGGGGGTAGACGCAGCTGCGCATGCGTTTTTAACAGAAACGAGTGTGTGCGGCAAAGGGACAATTTTTAGGAATCAAAAAGCAGAACTGAAATTAAAATTTCTTAATGATTCAGGTGGAACCGAAAATTCGGAACCGGTTCTAATTTGGAACCGGTTCTCGGGACCCAATCCTAAATGTAGGTAGGTAAGAATTAGGTTCATTAAAACAGTGTGAAATTACAACAAGGTGTATGTGTGTAACTTGACGTATTAATGTCACATTTCAGCATGGTTCGACCTAGATGTTGTACTTTTGAATTTGGGGAGTTGGTTATTTAGGCCAGATGTCACGTTAACATAAAATTTGATGGTCCACAAACCAAAAGTTTCATATTTCTATTAATATTATTCCTAAAACATTAATACAGTCTAGAAATTGACTGATTGTGGTTGGCTGTGGACTGAAACATCGACATGTAATGTTTTCAGCTTTTCTGCTGCATTCAGTATTTTTACAGCATCCTCCACAACCTATAGTAGGTACATAAGAGAACACTTAATTGTCATAGTATAACACCAAGTCAGTTAAACTGATTGTGAATCTGTTTCACCAGCTTTGCTGCAAATGAAAGCGACAACAGGTGCAGTGGAAAGGCAGAAGCAAGACAACCCCCAAAAGGAACTGTTTTACATGTGGTGGCCAAAGACAGTTGTTCTTCCCGTATCCTTTCTGACTGATTCTTCTCTAGTTTTGTGTTCTGCTAGTGTCCTTGTCACTACCGGTAGCATGAGGTGGTACCTGCAGCTCAATCAGGTTGCACAGGTAGTCCAGCTCCTCCAGGATGGCACATCCATACGTGTGTTCAGAAGAAGGTTTGCTGTGTCCCCCAGCACAGTCTCAAAAGCATGGAGAGATACCATACCAGGAGACTGGCTGTTACACGAGGAGAGCTGGACAGGGCCATAGAAGGGCATCAACCCAGCAGCTAGACCGTTATCTGCGCCTTGGTGCAAGGAGGAACAGGAGGAACACTGTCAGAGCCCTACAAAATTTCCTCCAGCAGACTACTGGTGTGCATGTTTCCGACCAAACTGTCAGAAACAGACTGTTAGGTACCAGGGTGAAATCCTCAGAGTGATTGTCAGACCTTACGCTGGTTCCTCCTGGTGTTGGACAATGCCCTGCCTCATGTGGCCAGAATATGTAGGCAGTTCCTGGATGATGAAGACATTGATGCCATTGACTGGCCCTCTCGTTCCCCTGACCTAAATCAGATTGAGCACCTATGGGACATTATGTATTGGTGCATCCAAAACTGCCAAGTACTGCCACAGACTGTCCAGGAGCTCACTGATGCCCTGATCCAGGTCTGGGAGGAGATCCCCCAGGACACCATCCGCTGACTCATCAGGAGCACACCCAGACGTTGTCGAGAGTGCATACAGGTACGTGGGGGCCATACACACTACTGAGTCATATTATGAGTTGCCATGATAAAATTTGAGTAAGTCGGCTCAGCCGGCGATTTCAATTTTTTTTACTTTGATTTCTGGTGTGATTTTGAATCCAGCCCTCAGTGGGTTGGGTTTCGGTTCTATTGGCTGTTGTTACATAATTTTGTTCTCAACAAATTATACAATGTACACCAGTAAAGATTTTCAACTTGAATAATTCGTTCATCAAGATCTGATTTTTTTTTCTTTTTTTGTTTGAGCAGACAAATGTCTGTGTAAAGTTTTCCTCTCTGTAATCCATTCAGGCTTATTGGTTTGAATTGATAAAGTACTGCCAATTTGTATCTACAATAAAATGAATGGAAGACTATTCTTTTATGTACATGTTTTGTTCACCTAATATTATAAGTCCATACATGATAGTTAGTCTTTAACTGAAGCAGACAATTGTGCACCTATTCTGACAAGCTATTATATGTATATGATTCATTGTGATCCACCATGTCTTCACCAAAGTGTTTGTGTTTTACTTTTCCACAATATTTCCACACTGTGAGTTCAAATAAACACAAGAAAATTGTGCTCTAAATAAAGGATAAGTGCTCAGTGAATAACCTCCTAAGCCCTATGATAAGCTATTATGGCAAGGCTTAACTATACAGACCAGTGAGCCGTGATAACAAACAACATAAATTTGGGCTTCACACCGGCGGCACCAAATATGTTGGGGTCAACACATTAGGTCTCACCAAGGGACACCAAATATGTAGGGATTTAATTGGCTATTGAAAATAATTAATAATTATTATTAATAATTAATAATCATGTTAAATAATGTGACTTAATTAACATTAAATCACCTCCTGGGGCACCATTCCCGTAAAGGGAAAATGATAGCCAGTTAAAGATATCAGTCTCATAAAATACACTAAACTATTAATTTGGAGTTTAGCGTGTTTTGGAGCTTAAACAGTCTTGCTTAGCCTGTAAAGCTGTGATAAGCTATGCCCAGTTGTTACGTTACTGATCCTTGAATGGATGGGCGAAAGAGTCACTTGGTGGTGTACTGCTTTGTTAGCCGGCAGAAGAAGGCTGGGAAGATGGTTCCAGCTGCACTCTTTGTTGTGTCCTTTGTTCCAAAGGTGAAACTCCGAGGAAGCTGGTCGCTCAGGGTTTAGCAGAGTTAGACGCTGGGTGCTAACTCACTTAGTTCCTTGTGCTGGAAAGCTAGTTGCAAACCTTTGTGATCAATTGCCCTCCCTTTAGTGGTTTGGGGCTATGGAGCAAAGGTCTGGGCCTCTGCTGTTCCAGGCCAAGCCGGAAAGAGGTGTGCACTGCTCCGCAGTTGAAGCAAAAGAGAAAAGGCTTGGAGGGAGCAGAACTTCTACATGCCTGTGACATCAGAGTCACATGTCACTGTAAAAGTCCTGTCCAATCAAGTTGTGAGACTTGTGTCTCACTGAGATGTGAGGTGAGACTTCCTGTGGAGATGGGCGTCACCTAGCTCTCTTTGTTTGAAGACAAAGAGCATGCAGAGGAAAAAGCCTTTAAATCTCCAGTTTAGATTTTACCAAATGATAAATCATCTGTGGTCCTGTGAATCCCAACACAAGTCTTTGGGGTCATCAGGTGGGAACCTCCTTCACCAGTGTTTCTTCTAGTTGGTCCCACGACACCTTCAGGAGGCTAGACAGTGATCCCTGGTGTCCCAGAGACACTCCCCTAATGCCAGCTCTCACTGCTCCCTAAACCAACCCAACAACCTCCTTGACCTTACATTACACATGGCTTTCTCAGCCCAAACAGCACTGCCACCTTCAACAAACCCAGGCTCCGCTGATGTGAGCTGCAGGTAGTGACCGTGCCGATCCTACCTTTTCTAGCACATTCATTGTACTGTATTTCACACGCTATATATCATAACTCCAATATAAGCTAAAGTTAAAGGACATAGAAAAGATTAACTCACAGAATCAGCAAACACACTCACCTTGCAGCATGGTCTAAAACAAAAAGGATTCAAACAGGCCACTCACACACTTAAATAACCTTCCTCTTCCTGGATTTTCTCCTGAGAGGACTGATTGGTGGATCTCTCCACCTGATCTCAAGGAGTTATGTACCCTGCCTAGTAGGGATGTAACGATACCAGAAACTCACGATACCATATTATCACGATAAAGAGTCCACGATACGATATATATCACAATATTTATACAAGGGGGGAAAAAAAAGAGAAAATTTTTTGTTCAAAATAGCTATTTTATTCAAAAATATTGCATGTACACTGTACAGCATGTTATTTTTAACTTGGAAGCGTATCATAAAGTATCATAAACAAATCAACACAGTTGAACATGTGCTTTCATCAATCATTATTCCTCCTCATCCAAATCCGCTGACTACATCTAGCTGTTTCATCTGACATTTCCTTCACTGCCTTCCTCAAACTCTGTCCCCGCATTCCGAGTTCCCCCAGGAGCGAGACAGCTGATCTTGCTGTGAATCCCCTACACCCCACTTCCACTGGACAAATCCTAGTTTTCCACCCTCACTGCTCAGCTTCTGCTCCTAAGTCTGCATACTTAAGCTTTTTTCTTTCATAGGCTTCTTCCACTGAGGCTTCCCACGGAACTGTCAGCTCAGTGAAATAAACTATCCGTTGACTCACTGACCAAAACACTATGTCAGGCCTCTGATTGGTACAAACTATTTCTTGGGGAACAACAATCTTTCCCCCTAAATCTACTTGCATTTCCCAATCAGAAGCTCCTTCTAGGCGGCCACACCCTTGCCTCCTTACTAACTTATCACTTCTGTATTTCTCCCCCTCACGGACAAACTGAATTGCTAAACTCCTATTCTTAAAACCTTCTGAACTTGCCTGTCTTCGTTTCCCTTCGATGCCTGCAGCTAAACTTTTAAACACCTGGTTATGTCTCCATGTATACCGGCCTTGTGACAAGCTAACTTTACAGCCTGACAAAATATGCTTTAAGGTTGCGGTACCTGAACACAATGGGCATGATGGTTCCCCATTTACCCACAGTTTTAGGTTCTGGGGGGTTGGTAACACATCGTATGTAGCCCCTACCAGGAATCTAATACGATTCTCCTCCATACTCCACAGGTCCCTCCAACTAATTTTCCTCTTCTCTACACTTTCCCAATTCAACCACTGTCCATGCTTAGCTTGGGCCACTACCTTTGCACTCCTTAATATCTCCTGTCTACGTATCCGTTCCACAACCAGCTTTCTTTTATCTTTGGGACCTGCTTTATTCCATACCGGTTTGCCTGAGCCAAGCCCTAGGCCTCCTCAGCCAAACTGAACATTACCTACAATCTCTGCATGCTTAAGAGCTGCCTCTGCCTCTGCCTCCTGAACTGCCGACCTTGGCTTCCATTTCCTCCCCTTGGTTGGATTTGGAACCACACTCCTAACTACCACGTCCTTACTCCCAGATAACAACAGCTTTGTCCTGACCTTGGTACATTTAAAATACTCTGTTAAACTAGATACTGGCAGCTGAAGTATCCCTTTTCCATACAATGCAACGCTACTTAGACACCTAGGAGCACCCAACCACTTCCTAATATAGGAGCTAACCAACCTTTCAGTTCTCTCCACAACGGGTATTGGAATTTCAAAAATTGACAGTGGCCATATTATCTAGGATATAACCCAAATTGCAAACAGCACAACTTCAACTTTCCTGGAAGTTCTGATTTATCTATTCTATCCAATCCTTCAGCTGCAACTTTTCTAAATTTCACCACCTGTTCCTCATCATTCAACTCCACATTGTACCACCTACCTAAGCTCATCACTGACTTTTCCCTAATTGTTGGGATTTCCTCATCATCTATGACAAACTTCCTATCACTTAACTTCCCTCTACATATTGAGATGCTACTAGACTTACTAGGCTTGATCTTCATGCTGGCCCACTTGAGGTTCTTATTTATGCTCTCTAGTAGCCTCTTTGTACATGGCATTGTTGTGGTCACCAGTGTCATGTCATCCATGTAAGCCCTAACTGGTGGAAGATGCACCCCGTTCTGCCGTCTCTCCCCACCTACTACCCACTAGGAAGCCCTGATAATTACTTCCATCGCCATAGTAAATGCTAATGGGGAAATTGTACACCCCACCATAATACCTATTTCTAGCCTCTGCCAACCTGTTGTGAAACTTGCCATACTTAGACACAACCTAATATCCTAAAAATATGCTTTCACTAAGTTAACAACTGCCTGTGGCACTTTGAAGTTGTCAAATGCACTCCAAATGAGGCTAAGTGGTACTGAACCAAACACATTTGCAAGATCTAAAAATATTACATGCAGGTCCCTTTTTTTAGTCTTCACTGCCTGAATCTGGTGCCAGATCATGCTAGTATGCTCTAAACACCTTGCAAAACCTGGTATTCCTGCCTTCTGCATTATAGTATCTATTAATCTATTCCTTTCCAAGTAGCTAGCTAATCTCTGTGCTACCACACTAAATAAACTGAATGACCAGTGACAATAAAAGGAAGACCTAATGTACGGAGCTGTGTATTTGGTGCCATTCATCTGGACTATGGAGAAGGGAAACTGCATGGACAACATCCTGAGTTCTCAAATGGTTTGTGATTATAATGCCAGAAAACCAAAGTTCAGCTTCCTCTGAAAAGGACAGATCAACTTTTACCAGCTTGATATTTTTTATCCTTTGTATTCAGAGGTTCAGTTTCTTATGTTTAACTTAATTCCTGCTGTTATTAGATAGCTGATGGCAGTAGTAATATTTTAGAAAATAGAATTTGGAAAATATTAAACTGGAAATAAGTGATGGATCAACTATAGCACAGTCACCACCTAATACTTACCATAATACATCACATATAGACTGTGCTTGGTGCAGCAATGTCTTCACTTAGTGATTTAAGTCCAAAGAAATAAAAGCTGCCTTTACAATTACAGTGAGGATAATGTAATAGTCATTGAAAAAGCTATTGCAGCAGTCCCTTCGTAATGGAGGTAAGGTGGAAAAAGGCCTAGGAGCCATTATTCATTATGCGTCCTTGTGTGTGAGAGAGTTTATATGTAGCAGACTCACTGTTTGGGGGAAGAAGCTGTTCTGAAGTCTATTCAAGTTAACAGATTCTTCATTTACTTATATCAGTATGAAAGAGATAATAAGGCAACCTGACAGAGTATTTGAAATTAAATTTGCCCCAATAACAACCTCTGTCAAAGTACAGTGGTATGCAAATGCACCCATGGTCAAAATTTAATTTACTGTGAGTAGTTAAGTAAGTAGAAGATGAGCTGTTCTGCAGAAGGCAAAAAGTTAAAGATAACACATTTCTTCAATATTTCAAGTAAGATTACTTTTTTTAATTTCAATCTTTTAATGACAGAAAAATGAAAAGGGCCTGGAGCAAAACTTTGGGCACCCTGCATTCATGGTCAGTACACTTCTCGTAACCAGCTAAGAGTCTTTCAATTCTTGTTTGGGTTTTTTTCACCCATTCTTCCTTGCACTGTCTCAGAAGCATCTTTGCACAGCCTGCACCTGGGGTCCTGTCTGGTGTGGTAGACCCCTGCTTCTGTTGATCTTGTACTAAGTGCCTGTTCTTGTGGTGCCATGATTAATAATAATAATAATAATAATAATAATAATGCAGTTTATATATAGGCACCTTTCAAAGGACACCTTACAAGACATAGTTAAAAAAAACAAGCAGTAATATATCCATAGATCCTGTAGTCAAACAATTCAGCAGTAAGTAAGTAGACAAAATCATAATTATTAATATTAGGTGTAAAATCATCATCAGTGCAAGTCTCAATATGTGTGTCACCATTAAATCAGACGCCAGCAAATCAAATACGCCAGCTTGAAAAGGTGTGTTTTCAGACAGGGTTTGAAGATGGGAAGGGAGTCAATATTGCAAATGTTGTAGGGGAGAAAGTTCCAGAGGTGGAAGCAGCCTTTTCCAGCCACTGGTAGGATTTCTTGAGGTCAGCCAGTTCAGTGGAACATGCCGTGCAGGGGCTTGTCCTTCCACGATGGTTCATCCTCCTCTTGTGCCTTCTCGGGTTTCTGCCATCTTCCTAATGTATTCCTGGATCTTGGTTATTTTATCCTGGACAGTGGCTCTGACGCTCACTAGTTGAATTGGCCTCCAGAGCTCTACTGAGTTCTTCATGAAGGCTCTTGGTGTCCTGTTGATGTTGTACATTTCCGAGCATTCCATTATCCGTGTGTGGCATTGAGTTGTAGGCTTTCTTGTTGTCGATCCAGGCAGTGCACAGGTTGGTCTGTCTGGTCTTTCAGTCTTGGGTGACTGCTCTATTGACCAATAGCTGTTGCTTGGCTTCCCCGGTATTACTACTGATTCCTTTCTGGGCCTTGCTCATGTATTGGGCCGTGTACCTATTAATCTTAGCTGCTATTATGCCTGACAGGAGCTTCCATGGTTTACAGAGGACCGTCCGTCCTTTGGTCAACCACTCTGGACGGGTCCCATCCATTAGCAGCTGGTTCAGTTTTGCTGCCAAGTATTAATGGAGTGCAGTTAGTTTCTTTAGCCACTAGGAGTGGATCATTTCAGGGCCCTGTACCATCCAGCTTATCATACTTGATACTCTTTCTTGGATGTCTGCCCTTGTAATGGTTACTGGGTCTTATTCTGGGAGATTGCTGTGGCCTGCTTTTAGATCCACTAGCCACTTAGCATCAGTGTTATGTGATGCCTCCTTCTTCCATATGCTCTTCCAGTATTGTTCAGTTTCAGCCTTGGGTGGATCTATTCTTGTGTTGTTACCTTGCCACTGGGAGTACACTTTGAGTGATTTGGTAGAGAACATCCTATTTATTCTTCTGGCTTCTTCTCTTTTGTATCTCTTTAGGCAGGTAGCCAGAGCAAACATGCCACGGCAAGGGGGAGCCAGGACAGGTGAAGCTGGTGGTATCATCATCCCCATACTCTGAGATTGTGTACCAAGCCCCAAAGCCCTTACGACACAGATTTCCTTATAGCAAGGGCAAATGACCTGAGACTGAGAATAATGAATGCGCTGGAATCCCAGTACCAAGGAAGTACAATAAACTGTCTTTACCTGAGGCACTGAGACGGCCAAGCAAAGGCTCACAGCAGTACCTCATCAATCTGTAGTTGCAATTGCAGTTGCTGTTAGGGGATGTTGGAACACTGTTTCTTTGTCAGCCTAGATGTTGGGTTTCGAAGCATCCATATATCCCACATCCTCTGCATGTAGCCCCTCTTGCTGGGGTTACTTGTATAGTAGCATTTAAACAGTTCCATAGTCTGTGCTTTAGTCAACCTATGTCTTGTTCTAGTAGCCAATTTCTCACAGGTTGCCCTAGTTCCCCACACCTGATGCAGACCTTGTTGACCCTGGCAACTCCCAAGCCAGTATGACTCTTGTTTTTGTGGTTTCACTCATCCTGAGGTAGGCTAGCAGCATTAAGAAACTGCCTAGACCGGGATTTGAATCCATAGGCCATGGCTTGCAGAACAGTAATAGCAAGCCCTAACTCTAATGCTAGTAAATGTTAGTAAACACAGTAATAAGTGAAGTTAGTTTGTGTTATTGTGTGACTTCTGGAACCAGTCTAACCATGCTGGTTCTCTTGTCTGCTTGTCCAAAATCAATAAAAAAACAGTTCAATGAAGGCTCAGTCATTGCCCTGCGCCTGTCCCAAGCCCAGCTGGTGCCTGAGCAGTGCTGCTACATACAAGAAGAGAGGGGGAGAGACTCAGCAGAGGAGTAGTGGATTGCAATTATTCTGCGCAGCATTCATGGGTGTGTAATACAAGTAATACATGCTCTTTGTTTCATTACTTTATATATTATAAACATAAACAGCTCGCACACCGCAGGGCTCCAATGTTCAGTCCATTTATTCGCACCGTGGGCAGTGAATAGAAGTAACGTTTCGAGCAAGATGCTCTTCATCAGACTTGAAATACACAGGGTGACGCCATCTTCAGTACATGTGATGTGGGTCACATGATCCAGTGGGTTACAGGGAAAAGAACATGAAGCAAGCAAAAAAATATAAATATAATAAACCACAAAGAGCACAATACAAGACTCTAAAGTGTTAAATAAGTAATAAATAAAGTGCCCTGACACCCGTACTGCGACAGTAGTCAAAAACAGAATTTCTAAGCAGATAACATATGCATGTGCACAAGGGCACACACCCACACAAACACACCTACTGTGATGTGTGTGTACACAGGAACACATACACATGATTAAAGTCACAATACCAGCAGCAGTAAATGACAACCAAATAGTGAAATCTCATATCAAGGCAAGTATACCAAAGATTAAGTGTGAGTACACAATACTGTTGACACCAACAACATCTGTATCGACACAATAAGTAAATACAAAGGGGAGCAGCACTCAGTGGAACGTGCAGGCAGCCATCAGGCAAAAGTGCCGTCATCAAGCCCTAAAATAACACTAAGGCTGCACCCCAATAGATACAAAATGGGACACTAAAGTCCCAGAAAGTAAGAGGTACTAGTACATAGTGGAGACACACAGATATCAAGGCAACAACTGACAGAGAATATAGAACAAGTTACAGGAAAGGACGGATGTCCATTTCTTCATTCATACCCTTGGGTGACATAGTCTCTAAAGTGTAAATCCAGAACAGTTCACATTTGAGGAGTAAGTTATTTACACCCCGACACACCTTTGACAGAGAAGACTTTACCAGTGCGTGGATGATGAAAAGTTTTAGTTTTCTGTGTAAAGTTACACTGTTGACAGTTGCCACATTTGTAGTTGCCTGGTTCCACAGGACTCAGAAAAGAAACAGAAGTGGGTGGGGGACTGGGATTGTCTGCCCTTACCAACATATTTCTGAGGTTTGGGGGTCTTTTAAAAACAACATGCGGAGGGTCTTCCAGGCGTCCTTTTGGATCAGGGTCAGTGGAAACAACATGCCAGTGTTTATGCACAATGGATAACATATTTTTATCGAAAGGAGAGAATTGGAAGGCAAAGGTAATTCTGTTATCAACAGTTTTGGTTCTGGTAGTGTACAGGCATTCAGTTTGTGTCAGGTTAGAGGAGCATTCAGAGGCTCGACCACTCTTTTTTGTATCCTCTTTGTAGAAATCTGTGTTCAAAGTCTGTCTTTTGTGTGTTGAAATCAGTGTCTGAACTGCATATGCGACGTACACGGTTCAGCTGAGCAACAGGCAGGCTTCTTTTCAGAGGAGTGGGGTGATAAGACTGTCCATGTAGCAGCAAGTTCCTGTCAGTAGGCTTCCTGTTCAACGAGGTGCTGAGGCCGTCACTACTCTTGCTAATAAGAATGTCCAAAAAGTTCATTTTCAGGGGGTCATGTGCCATAGTGAACTTTAAGTGTGTGTTCTGTGTGTTGATGAAGTTATAAAAGTCTTTGAGTTGATCTTCTGTCGAGGTCCAGATGATGAAGACGTCATCTATGTACCTTCTGTAGGTGGAGATATGTTGAAGAAATGGATTCCTGGAGGGATTAAGCACCACCTCCTCCTCGAACAGGCCAACATATAAAGACGCAAAACTGGGCGACGTCTTAGATCCCATGCTGACTCCCGACACCTGCAAGAAGAAGTCCTTGTCAAACATAAAATAGTTTGCGGTCAACACAGTCTCCAACAGTTTGAGGATGCACTTAGTGCTAGGTGTGGTTCTGTTTTCTTTCAACAGGAAAGTTTCAGCTGCCCTTAGCCCTCCTTGTATAGGGACATTGGTGTATAGGGACTCTATATCCATGGTTACCAGAAAAAAGGGACTTTGATTGGTCTGGACAGTTTGAATGAGTTTAATGAACTCTATGGAGTCTTTAATGTAGGCAGGCAAAGATGTTAACACAAGGCTGGAGAAAAAAATCCACAAAGGCCGATATCTTCTCTGTTAACGAGCCTATAGCCACCACAAAAGGTCTACCTGGAGGGGTGTTGATGTACTCTTTATATATTTTGGGTGAAGTGTAAAAAACAGGTGTCACAGGTGAATTCACCAGCATAAAGACATGTTCTTGTTTAGTTATCTCTCCTTCCTCCAGAGGATCCTTAAGACAGTCATGTACCCAAGTGATATACTCTGCTGCTGAATTTCCATGCAGCTTGCGGTAATAAGTGTCATTATTGAGCTGCCTCATGACTTCCTGATTATACGCTTCTCTGTCCAAAATGACCAGTGCGCCCCCTTTATCTGCACTCTGGATAACAATAGATTTATCATTTTTTAGAGTCTCAATTTCTATGCATTGTGTTTTCATCAAATTATTTGTCAATTTGTACTCCCTTTTGTTTCCCAGTAACTCAGAAATGTCTCTTTCCACCAATCTGCAGTACGTGTCGACAGAAGAATTCCTGCGTTTTGGAGGTATGAAGGTAGATTTACCTCTGAAAGGAGTATGAGGTGTGGTGGAGATATCAGGAGGGGGTCTCCGGTGCTCCTCAGTCTCTGTGCCACTGTGGGGGGGTGTCTCACAGGTGCCCTGGGGGATATCATAATAGGAAATATGTTTATCCCTCTGGTGGTCTTTAAAAAACTCCTTAAGGCGTAAATTACGAAAAAAACTTCTGGAAATCAATGAACACATCAAAGTCTTTGCAGTGGGTGGTGGGACAGAAAGAAAGCCCCTTATTAAGCACAGAGATACAAGTGTCAGATATGGGCTTACTTGACAAATTGATGACATTTACTTCTTCCACCGTTGGCGGGTGTTGTAGGGCTCCCTTATGGTGTTTTTGCCCCCTCCTGCATTTTTTCTTCTGCTGTGGGGTCGGGGGCCAAGGGAATGTGCTTATGTGCGATGAGTTGAGTCTAAAAAAGGTGCTCGCTGGGAAGAGCTGGACCCCAAATCCATGTCGAGTGAGGAGGTGTAGGCAGCCGGGCTGAAGTATCTGTGTCGCGGTCTCCTCCTTTGTGGCCTGTGTTGTTCACCATCAGTATGCGTTGTGTCAGTTTGTCATTGCCATTTGTAC
The DNA here is from genome assembly GCF_041903045.1 of Epinephelus lanceolatus. Taxonomy (NCBI): domain Eukaryota; kingdom Metazoa; phylum Chordata; class Actinopteri; order Perciformes; family Serranidae; genus Epinephelus; species Epinephelus lanceolatus. The sequence goes on from NC_135742.1 coordinate 47,108,492, forward strand.
ACAGTTCCTTGCTCATAATCTCTAAAAGTTTTAGAAATATCTTCCGTGTCTGTCGTCATATTGACAAAGCTGCTGGGAAGTGTTAGTAACTTACACGGTTAGGAGCTGAATGGAGTTCCCGGAGTTTAATGTTTAATAAGCTTTGTCAACATGACGATAGACACGGAAGATATTTCTAAAACTTTTGAATTTACCAAGGAGGATTACTCCTGCATCATACTGAAAGACTCTATCTTTCAAGATGTCAATACGAGGTCAGTAGACCAGGGAGCTATTAATACCCTATACAAACTACAAGAAAAAGAAGTGTGCCAGTTCTTGCATGCTGTTACTCTCAGTGATTACCTGCGAGTCAGAAGGATTCCCCGCGGACTACGTCTGGTTAAAATCCCATCATTGGTAAAGACAATGAAACTTTCATCAGCCGCTGGTATGAGATATTGAACAAATGTTCTTTCGACCTTATGGCACTCACCATCCAGGAACTGACATCACAACTGGACAAAACGAAGGGTGAAGTGAGTGAACTCAAACATCAACTTCTGACTGAGTCTCATAAGAAAGAGGAGATGACGCAGCTACTCAAAGTACAGTATGTGAACAGGAAAGAGTGCAGCTACAACAAGAACTAACGGTGTCTAAAAAGAAAAAATTTGACCGTGACACGAGAGATTATGAGCAAGGAGCTGTGTACAAATGGCAATGACAAACTGACACAACACATACTGATGGTGAACAACACAGGCCACAATGGAGGAGACCGCGACACAGATACTTCAGCCCGGCTGCCTCCACCTCTCGACATGGATTTGGGGTCCAGCTCTTCCCAGCGAGCATCTTTTTTAGACTCAACTCATCGCACACAAGCACATTCCCTCGCCACCCGACCCCACAGCAGAAGAAAAAATGCAGGAGGGGGCAAAAACACCGTAAGGGAGCCCTACAACACCCGCCAACGGTGGAAGAAGTAAACGTCATCAATTTGTCAAGTAAGCCCATATCTGACACTTGTATCTCTGTGTTTAATGAGGGGGTTTCTTTCTGTCCCACCACACACTGCAAAGACTTTGATGTGTTTGTTGATTTCCAGAAGGATTTTTGTAATTTACGCCTTAAAGAGTTTTTTAAAGACCACCAGAGGGATAAACATATTTCCTATTATGATATCCCCCAGGGCACCTGTGAGACCCCCCCCCCTCAGTGGCACAGAGACTGAGGAGCACCGGAGACCCTCTCCTGACATCTCTGCCACACCTCATACTCCTTTCAGAGGTAAATCTACCTTCATACCTCCAAAACACAGGAATTCTTCTGTCGACACGTACTGCAGATTGGTGGAAAGAGACATTTCTAAGTTACTGGGAAACAAAAGGGAGTACAAATTGACAAATAATTTGACAAAAACACAATGCATGGAAATTGAGACTCTAAAAAATGATAAATCTATTGTTATCCAGAGTGCAGATAAAGGGGGCGCACTGGTCATTTTGGACAGAGAAGCGTATAATCAGGAAGTCATGAGGCAGCTCAATGACACTTTTCACCGCAAGCTGCATGGAAATCCAGCAGCAGAGTATATCACTCAGGTACATGACTGTCTTAAGGATTCTCTGGAGGAAGGAGAGATAACTAAACAAGAACATGCCTTTATGCTGGTGAATTCACCTGTGACACCTGTTTTTTACACTTCACCCAAAATACATAAAGAGTACATCAACACCCCTCCAGGTAGACCTATTGTGGCGGCTATAGGCTCGTTAACAGAGAAGATATCGGCCTTTGTGGATTTTTTTCTCCAGCCTTGTGTAACATCTTTGCCTGCCTACATTAAAGACTCCATAGAGTTCATTAAACTCATTCAAACTGTCCAAACCAATCAAAGTCCCTTTTTTCTGGTAACGATGGATATAGAGTCCCTATACGCCAATGTCCCTATACAAGGAGGGCTAAGGGCAGCTGAAACTTTCCTGTTGAAAGAAAACAGAACCACACCTAGCACTAAGTGCATCCTCAAACTGTTGGAGACTGTGTTGAACACAAACTATTTTATGTTTGACAAGGACTTCTTCTTGCAGGTGTCAGGAGTCGGCATGGGATCTAAGATGTCGCCCAGTTTTACGTCTTTATATGTTGGCCTATTTGAGGAGGAGGTGGTGCTTAATCCCTCCAGGAATCCGTTTCTTCAACATATCTCCACTTACAGAAGGTACATAGGTGACGTCTTCTTCATCTGGACCTCGACAGAAGATCAACTCAAAGACTTCTATAACTTCATCAACACACAGAACACACACTTAAAGTTCACTATGGCACATGACCCCTGAAAATGAACTTTTTGGACATTCTTATTAGCAAGAGTAGTGACAGCCTCAGCACCTCATTGAACAGGAAGCCTACTGACAGGAACTCGCTGCTACATGGACAGTCTTATCACCCCACTCCTCTGAAAAGAAGCCTGCCTGTTGCTCAGCTGAACCGCACGAGCGCTTCTTCCTACATGCTCAAAAACGTAGGTGCTGATTGGCCAAAGAGGAGTCCTGTGTATCTGCGCTCGATTGCTCTTCCTTCATCCTTAAACTACCCGGATGTCTGTCACAGTAAATTGAAATTGAATTTTGAGAACTGAATTTGAATTGTGAGAACTGAATGTGAAGATATATAGAAATAAATTCAATTTCAAATTATACTATTCAGATTTAGTTTTTCAATGCAATGATTGAAATTAATACAATTTCAAATTATGTGATTCAAATTCAGTTTTTTAATGCAATTATTCAAATTGAGAAATTCAAATTCAAATATAAATGATTCAAATTCAGTTTCTGGTGGCACATATTTCAGCCCATATAACTATTCTCCAACAATGATAAATGACAATTAAAATGTTAGAAAAATTACCAGTATTCATTCTTATATCATTTTTTGGTTAAAGCCACAGGAACCTGTAAAGAGGGGTTAACGAATTACATGTGTCTTTGGAACTGCAGGTTTGCCTTAAGCAAAGGTGAAACAACATCGACCCCTCAGCTGATTACCTGCTTGTGTGGCTTAAGCTTCGACCTCTGGGGCTGAAAAATGAAGCTAACACAGAAGCGCCAAAAACTGCAGTACTTTGAATAACCACATGAGGCTGCCTCCAGAGGCAAGTTAATCCTCCTACAACCCCATGTTAAAATGCCCAACTTTACAGCAGGAATAAACATGTTTAAAGCCCAGTATAAAACAATGTTTTTGGTCTTCATGGCTAAATTCAACATTCATGACAACTGTACAGGGGCTTAATTTTTTATATAACTCAGCCAGTTACATTTTATCAAGGCTTAAAGTTATGCATATTTGAGGGCAGGGCTGCTTGAGTGACAGGCTGTCTGTGAAGCGCTGCTACAGTCTCTGAGTCAGATCCATCCTCTCATTTCATGTCCAAATATGGGCACTTTCTGGCTCCAAAAAACCAAGATGGTGATGGCTGAAATGCTAAAGGTAATCCACAAACCAATGGGTGACATCACAGTAGCTACATCCATTATTTTATTCAGTCTGCAGTACACTGTAGAATGTTAATGTTAAATGTATTCTTTTTGGGTATACACAATTTTGACCAAATTAGAACACAAGTCTCAAAAATACACTACAGATATTAAGTAAACACTGATGGTTCAACAAGAATGAATATTAATGTCAGTTTGACTGTGAATTGGTGAATTGGAATGTCTGTTGGACAAAGATAGCAGAAAATGTGATATGGCTCATGAGAGGCTAACTAGTGTCATTTAGAGAACATCGCTCTGGCGCTCTTCCTGCTGGGCACAATGTTGACACATAGAACAGCACCCTAATGGCTCATCCTTGAAGTGGGTTAAGAATATATAATGGATGTGGGGAGCAAAGCCACACTTGAATCTCTACACAGCTGCGTAATGTGATTTGTCCAAAGCTGTCTCTCCAGGCATAGCTGTCCACTGAATTGTCTGGTGGACCTTCTGCTCTTGGCTGACCTGCCTGCCCTCACCTCTCACCTCTATCCATCACAGCCCTTCCTGTTATGACAGATGGGTGTTTTCTCCAAAGTTACAGGCTCTCTTCTTTTGCTTTGGGGATTTATTAGAGGTCAATAGTTGTAAATATCAGTGCTTTGAAATTTTAGAAAAATCTGGCTAGTGCTGGGTTTTCTGTTTCTCGACAAAAGTAAAGAGAGAAAAGATGGTTAAAAGAAGAAAGAAAGGATAGGGAAGTGGTGAAAAAGAGGTGGGGAATGAAAGGACTTGTCATGTGTCTGCCTCAAGCCCTACTGCTGGGTAATATAAACAGTGGAGATAAGCTATAAAAGTTAACATCCCCATGCCTTGGTTTCCATTAGAAATGCCTCTTTAATTGTATTTCTAAGAGAATGGTCCTGATTTGAATTCATTGCACCACAGTTTATCTGACAGATATCCTTACAGAGCTTAAATAGATTTGCAAAACAGGGCATTTTTTAGATATTATGGGTGCCTGCGGAACTTTGACATGACTGCATCAAGAGCTACATTTCATTCACATCTAGGGACCACAAACAGCCTATTAGAGTGCAGTCCTGAGGTGGCTGTGCTGCCTTGTGTGTTAGCTCTTCTAAAGCTGAAGAAAAGACTGTGACAAGTGCTCATTATATAGCAGCTCATCTCCCTTTGCTTCACACATCATCTGTCAGCTCCTTGGCTGACCTAGTACCCAGAGGTGGCCTTCAGTCATCAATCACTATACCGCCATCAGAAATCACAGCATTATCAAAATGTGTTTTCGTCTGTTTTCGTCTGCCCTCCCCTCAGTTTGTGTTACAGTTATTGGGCCAAGTTTCTTGTGTCTTACTCATTCCGGCTAATTTTAGCCAGGGCTACTGACAACAACAAATGATAATAACAACAAAAATATAGCTGCCAGCAGTGACTCCGGGGTTCAAGCCAGCAAATTTTAAAGCTGGGTAGGCTTAAAGACCTTTGACAGTTTAGGACGCCTGTATTTAAGATAAACAACAGATTTCTTGACAATCAGACAGATGCTCATTCATTTACATACATATCTCTAGTGGACCACTCTCTTCTTTGGAAACACTGTCACTTCCTGTTGGACAATTACAAGAACATTCTGGGGACATGCTTCAATGGCTTTGTTAAAAAAGTCCAGTAAATTTGGTAATGGTTGAACATCAGTGATGGCCAAATTTTGCAAAATGCCACTGCATTTGTCTGATTTCAAAATATTTTTATACACATAGTTCAACATTATGATTAAAGATGCCCTGCAAGTTTTATAATGATTGAACCAACATTTTCTGATTTATAGTCTGATTTATGTTATGCCATGCCCATTTTTTTTATTTTTTTTTATTTTTGCATTTGTGGCAACCCTTAGTGGTCAGTTTGTGACACTCTCAACATGTGTTGCTCATGCTAATGTGGACATTTCCTGGTGGTTTTGGTTTGATTGGCTCAAGAGCTATGGAGTTAGGCCAGTTTATGTGCTGAGCCATGCTCCTGTTAAAGCTCATTTGTAAATATCCCAAAAACACAATGATCCACAGATTATTTGGTACAAATCGGAGGTGCGTTTTAGGAGGAGATGTCAAAAATGTGTTTTTTAAAAAAAGTTAAACTTGTGTAGCAGAGCCTCCTATTGACTGATTACAAAATAATTTTACACATGCGGTTCAACATTATTATTTAACACATCCTGCAAGTTTTGTAATAATCGGACAAACAATTCTAATTTGTGTTATACCCTAGTAGTTGATTTGAATGAAACTTTTGGGTTATCTTGCTGGTAATTATGCAAAAATTTCCTGCAAGTGTTGTGATGATTGACTCAAAGGTTGTGGAGTAAGGTCTATTTATGTAAGATAAGAGATAAGATACACCTTTATTGATCCCACAATTGATAAATTCCAGTGTTACAGCAATCAAGGGGAAAGAGTCAGATTAAAGATAAAAAAGATAGAAAATACAGAGGCTGCCCTTTTGGATTTCTGTAAAGACCTGAGCTGCTCACAAACCAGTAATCCTGAAGCTGCAGTCATTCTTGCTGGAGACTTTAATCAGGCTAACCTTAAAGGGCCAGTGTGTAATATTTGGCATGGTTTATTGTCAAATCTGAATCTGAATCTGAATATTCTACCCATTATTATGTTTATATAAGTGTATAATCGCTATAAAATAAAATTCATTTGGTTTTCGCAGCCTTATAATTATGCTTTTATATATATATATATATGTATAGCAAGGGCCTTGCTTTAGAGAGGTCGCCATCTTGCGCCGCCATGTATGTAAGGCAGCCCGAGCGGACAATCCAGCCAGCCAGAGAACGCGTTTCGTATGTAAATAAACCAACGAAGACAGCGGGAGGAAGGAAGAAGGAGGAGGAAACAGCAGAGAGTGTTAGTCGTTCGTCGATAGAGAGTAGTGAAAAGTTTTTTTAGTTATAAAGTTTGCGAATGGACCACACTTACCACACAACAGGAGAGAATGAACCCGAACCATCATCTGCGAGGAAAAGAAAACGCAACTTCACTCCTTGTGATACACTCTCTGCGGCGCTTTTCTTCCTGATGATATATCTCCCCAACGATGGTAGCACTGAATCCCATTCTGTGCAGCAAAATGGGAGCGGAGGATTCAGCCTCTCTTCTTGCCCGCTCAGCATCCAAGTTCCTCATCTGTATGCTCTGGCTCAAACAGGTATGGCTCTGGGTCTGTGTCCGCTACAAGAAACTCTTCAAAATCGCGTTCCATTGCAGCTACTATAGTCCGGAGATATTGCTAGGCTAAATAAACAGCTGAGCTCTGTTTACAGGCTACGCTGTCAGTCAGTGTGCGGGCTGGAGATTGGTGGAGCAGAGAGGGGAGGGGGTACCCGCTAGGTACTGTAAACGAGTATGTGTGTATGAACTGTGTGTGTTACGCTAGAAGAGTCAGAGTTTGGGATGGAGTCTTTTACCCCCTGGAGTGTTACCAGAGTTTTTGGAGTGCTCAAATAAACTGGTCTTTTCCCCGAACGCTACTCTGGTCTCCTGCTTGTGAGGGATTCATTACAATATTGTAACATGGTTTAGATTTCTAAATAAACATTTACCTCATCGCTAGATAGACCTACTCCTGAAAAACTCGTGTCTGCGTAAGGCTTTTTGTCCCTACGAGGCCACCGTCATTTACCCGACGGGAGGGGTGAGGGAGTGAGCCCTGCAATCTAGAATTTGACCACTGATGTCACTGTTTTCAACCAGTTTTACACACTGGCCCTTTAAAAGGTTATGCCTGATTCCCATCAATATATTGACTGTGCCACAAGAGGAATAAACACAATCAATAACTGCTACATGCCATTCAAAAGCAGCTAAAATGCGGAACAGCTATCCACATTTGGCCATCTTGCTAAGATCAAAATATGTAAACAAACTATGACCCATGCCTCCAGTGACTCGAGAGGTCAGGAAATGGTCCTGCCAATAGAGGCCATCCTACAGAACGTTCCAGTACCATTGACATCACCAAAGACATTAGTGGATTCACTACTGGCACGTGCCTCGTGCTCCACTCCGTTAAGTTTAAGACGGACAATTAACAACGTTCTTCTTCCCTCTTTTGATGTGTGTGCATGAATGATTAAGGTGAGAAGCTGCCCATGTTTACAGATTGTATATGCATATTTGTAAGAATTGAGTGTAAAGCGATTTTTCCTTTTGTTTATTTCAGAACCACACACACACACACACACACACACGCTACACTTGTGAACCTCCTGCATTGAAAATTATAGTATCCTCTCGAACCCGATTCTCTGGCTGGAATCATTTACTCCATAGTTATCCTACTCACACCAGTGTGTCCCTGAGGTCTCCTTCGTCACATTGCTCAAGCCGTGAGCTGCACTTGTGCGTGTGTGTGCGCTGCTGATATTGTTGAAAATTGATGTCAAGCACGGTTGGAATTTGACCAGCGTTTTAAATCGGCATATTTTAGACTGACCGGCCGGTCGCAGGTCATGGCCGATCACGTGAAAACCGGCCTGATTTCGAGCACTGTCGATAAATCGGTGTAAGTCTAACCAGAACCTTTCCGAATGCCATAAAGAAACACACTGCAGCCTAAAACTTGAAAACATTGAGAATTATTAAGTAGCAGCCTACAATGTAAGAGGGTAAGCAAAGGAGGCAAAAAGGGACCACTAGAAGAAAGTGGAGGTAATTCCAGAAGCATGTGGTCTAAGGTCTAAGAACTATGACAAATTACAAGTTACATGTGCTCCTCTAACTAGCACACTGGACCCACAACAGTTTGTCTACCATCCCAGCTGATTACTGGAAGACCCCATAGCACACATCCTTCACACCATAAAGCTCAAGGTGATGGGATTAAACATCTCACTGTGCCTGGGGATCCTTGACTTCCTGACAGACAGACCCCAGGTGGTGAAAATGACCAGACACACCTCTTCCACCCTCATTCTTCACACCGGAGCTCCCGAGGGCTGTGTTTTGAGCTCCTTGCTGTACTTTCTGTATGCACACGACTGTGTATGCACTTTTGACTCCAATACTATCATGAAATTTGATGATGACACAGCTGTGGTGAGCCTGATCACAGATAACCATGAAACCTCCACTGAGGACCAGTTGAAATTAAGGAGGGCATAGTTTCTTTCCTGCTTCTTTTAATTTTGCTGACATTCAGGAGTAGGTTATTGTCCTAACACCAGTGGGCCAGGCACATTTCTTCCTTCAGGAAGAGGTTGGACAGCTTCAAAGTACCTAGGTGTTCACAATACAGAGGGCCTGACCCTGGGCGCTGCATTCTGAGAAAGGCAGGGCAGAGACTGTTTTTCTCAAATGCTTGAGGAAAAACTGAACAGGAATTAATGGCCCTGCAAAGAGCTGAACCTTGCATGATTACATGTGACAAATAAAATGGATTAATTTGGTAACTGATATTACTATAATAAAAACAAGTCTGATCCACTGCCTCTTTGGTCAAGGTTTACTTAAGTTCAGACAAAGGTTAAGTTTAGGATAACACTATTTGGTTACAGCTAAGGAAAGATGTTGGTTATGGTTAAACAAAAAACAGTGACTGATGCCAACAGACAGGAGAGCAGCAGTCTGTGGCATCCAAGTCAGGCACACAGTTTGCTAAATCATCCACCATGTCTTTCTTCCTAGCATTGTCTATAGAAAAGGCAAGCATGAGCAGCATGTAAGTAGGGCAGCAGCATAGTGTAGGTCACTCATGTATTGGCTCAGAGCCAGCACACATTGTAGTTATGCACATAAAACAGAAATACATTTATTTGAAGCATAAAAATATGTTTTGGGTTGTGTCTATGAGTGTATTGCATGAGCAAAAATGGGAGCTGTTGTGCGGCCTGTGTAGAAAGCTGAATTTACGTGTCTGCTCACTGCAGGCAGCAGGTGTCACTGCTCAGTTCTTAACAGCGACAAGCAAGGGTATAGAATTTGGTCGAGATGGGAGGGACATGTCTCTACCAATATCCAGTGATTGAGTTGTAATAATAATTTTGATTAAAAAATATATATATAACCACTGTTGTTCATCAGTGTCTAGTCCATATATTAACAGATTTCATTCTCTACTACAAGTCCTGCCTCCCTAACCCAGTATTGCTAGTAGGATTGGCTCTGCCATTTCTTGATAGTGTGTGAGAGGTTGTAGCTACATCTAGTTGTAAGAAGTGCCAAAGCTCTGTCAACGAGATGTGCATCACTACTCCAGGACGCATCCTACTAAAAATGCTTGAGGAAGCGGCTTAGGTGCACCATCAGAGATGATGAGGTTAATATTTGTGTGGACAACAGCAAGACAATGGCAAGATTTAAGCCTGATCAGAAATTTTTCCAGTTAGTTTCAGTTTTCCACCTTCAGTGAAGAGCAGCTAAACTTTGTCTAACCAGAAGCAATGGCTGACAAGAGAGGTTTACAGGCTCCTGAGGGCTCGGGACACAGCCTTCAGGGCCAGTGACACCGCAGGCCTTGCAACAGCAAAAGCTAACCTGTCCTGTGGAATCAAGGAAGCAAAACTTCAATACAGCAAGAACATATCTGGACACTTCAGCAACACTAGATATGCACAGGGTCTCCGGTGGGGCATCCAAACCCTCACAGACTATAAACCCCCACCCTGGACTTGCGATAGTGACATCTCTTTGTTAAACAGCCTCAATGAATTCTTTGGCCGCTTTGAAACACAGAGCAACACACTGGCACAGAAGACAACCCCTCCCCCGGGTGAGCAGGCTGTGTCTGTCCACAGTCAGCATGAAGAGGACCCACTCCAGGATCAACCCACGCAAGGCAGCTGGACCAGATAACATACCTGGTTGTGTATTAAAGGACTGTGCCGATGAGCTCAAGGATGTCCTCATGGACATCTTCAACATCTCCCTGAGCCAAGCGATTGTCCCGACATGTTTCGAAGCCGCCACAATAATACCAGTTCAAAAAAAAGCCCCAGTTTGCCTACAGGTCAAACTGGTCCATAGAGGACACCATTTCCACTGCTCTCCATCCAGCCCTCACCCACCTGGACTCAAAGAACTCATATGTGCGAATGCTGTTCCTAGACTTCAGTTCAGCATTCAACACAATCATTCCCCAGCAGCTCATACAAAAACTTGGACAGTTGGGACGCAAAACCTCTCTCTGTAACACCACATTGCTAGCCAAGAAGGCTCAAACACACCTCTACCTCCTCCGCAAACTGAGGAGAGCAAGAGTCCCACCCCCATCATGTGCTCTTTCTACCAAGGCATCACTGAGAGTGTCATCACTGACTGCATCACTGCGTGGCACAGAGGCTCCACTGCCTCCTGCCGAAAGACTCTGCAACGCATAGTGAGTACAGCCAGCAAGATCATCAGTACCCCTCTACCCTCCCTCACAGACATCTTCAACACCCGCCTCACCCGCAGAGCTATCAGCATTGCTGGTGACAACTTCCACTCCTCACACATCCACTTCAGCCTCCTGCCTTCAGGGAGAAGGTACCGGAGCCTCCGGGCCCACTCCACAAGACTCACAAACAGCTTTATCCACCAGGCTGTCAGGATGTTGAACTCTGTCCACTACCTCCCCCTCTGCCCCCTGCCCCTGGATTGTCGTTCCAAACACTGCGCATAAAGACTACCTCTGCAGTTTTGCACATAGACTCTGTCACTCTGTCTGTCTTTACACTGTGCACTCTAATTCACTCTACTTTACTTTAACCACTTGCACTGCTTCATATCTACTGCTGTTGGTCATTTGCACTACATGTACATCATGTACATCCAATAAGCTGCTCTAACACGCACCTTGATCATAGATACTGTTACTGTATTGCAATACCGTCAATTATTGTACATAGGTTTGGATTGTCTTCTCGAGTGTCTTGTCTATTAGGTTATACTGCTTAGTTTTATTTTTACTTGTATTATTTTAATTTAGCTTTCTTTTAGCTTTAAAATTGTATGGCATTATACTAGGTGCGAGGGAAACAGCATTTCAATTCTTCTGTATGTCCTGCACTTATAGTGAATTGACAATAAACTTTAAACTTTGAACTTTTACTTCAGAGAGTCCCAGATGGGGTTATGTGTCTGCCAGATTTTTTTCTTGAAATGTTTTCAATTTATTCTGTACTTTATTGTCATAATATTATGATATCTTTCTTCTTAAAATATTACAACTTAATTCTTGAAATCTCATGTGTGTGGGATATATTTTGAATGAACAGAAAGCTTTCAGAAAGCTTCGACCATGTGTAAAAATCTTGCTGAAACACAAATGAGCAATGTAAGTCCAGGGGTTTATAAATTAATTAAAATAAATTGATGTATGTTGGTACCAAATGTACATTTAAAAAAAGAGGATGGAAGAGAAAACCATGCTAACTTTGTATGTTGACTTAGCAGGGATAACATTAAATATTAAAAGTTGATCTACAGGAGAATAAATACGTGAAAGCAATACAGAATGCCTGAGGACCATACTGCATTATATTTATTTTTCATGAATAAATTAAGATATTTCTATCATAAATTCACGCAGAAAGAGACAAAATAGTGCTTAAAAATTCACCAGAATTGACAGTCAGAACTTAACTTATAATACTACTTTAACGAGCATTATATGAAGATGTACTTGAATGTATCTGCTCAGAATGCTTAGTTAAAATCTGTACAGGTTTAAGGCTGCCCATTAAAAAAAGCCAGTGCCATGTAGATCAAATTCAAGAGATATGTTATCAATCAAATCATGAAGTCATTACATCAGACTTGGATCATGTTAAGTTTACATATCTGATAGGGGCTAGATTATGCATTTGAAAGCAATATTTGATATGAGGGAACAGTGAAGTTCTTCTCCTTCATCTTTTTTTTTTCCTGTTCTTATACACAGCAAATATTTTGCTCCTACAGACTGTGGGCTGCCAACATGTTCTCACTTCCAGCTCATTAAATATGGCCTCTTGGTCAGTGGCTGTGCTTCAAACTGTGACGCTCTAGGTATCCCACTCCCATCAGTTGTGTGTGTCAGTTCCAGTGTCAGTTTTCATTCTTACATGCTACAGTGTTTTTCAAAATAAACTTGTCAAAGTAAACATAGATTTCGCTATCAAAAGTTTTAAGCAACAAAACTACTCGGTTATGTTTAGAAAAATGATCATGGTTTGACTACGTATGTTACAGCAACTTAAAGTTAAAGTATGTCATGTGACAACTACTATATGTCACGTGACATATGCCAGTAACTGCAGTGCATGGGTAAAAACACTCAAGGTTGATGACTGGTTTCACATGAGGCATGGACACCAGTCTCTTGGGTGAAAGTCCTGTGTGTTTGCCCCATCCACTACCCATACCTCCTATCCTTCCCAGACTTTCTTGCTCTTTCTACTACATTACTGCTATGGATGGGTTTACATTGGAGTTAGTAGAAAGCCCAGTGAGCCTCATACAGATGCTATAGATTGCATTTTGCATCTGTATCAGAAGCCAAGGGACACTGACCAGGCCACTGTCTTTTTTTGATGCCCTGGGAATCAGAATGACTTGGGTCTGCAGACTAACCTGCTTTCTGTTTGGCTGCCTGCAGGATAATAAGCAAACAGAGGCAGACAAGGAAAACCACAAGGGAGGTGGGAGGGGATGAAATGAGGGACAGTGTGTGTCTGTGTGTATGGGAGGAGTAGGGTGTGCACAAAGAAATTATTTTTTTACAAAAAGTGAAATGTGATGCAGCAAAGGCAGGTGGATAGATGGAATTCCATTGAAATGGCATTTGCAATAAGGTAACAATTTGTTGTGGTAAAGAAACATACAGCAGCATATGAGACATTTTAACTGTCACGAGAAGCTATTTTATATAAGTGGTATAATGTGTGCTTACACATTATACCACTTGTATACTGTCATGGAGTGTAAACCCAACTAAATTTAGTTTCCCCACTTTGTTGTTTTTGGAATAAAAAATAAATTTTTTACTAATTTTAAAGTTTAAAAAACTGTGACATAAACTCTTAGCATCCACAATAGTGATTAATGAGTGTAAGATATATAAGATCAAAGTGACAAAAAGGCAGAGACAAGTAAAATATGTTGTGATGATCACCAGCCAGAAGTCGTAGTTCACTCTGCTTTTTATTAGGACCACATGAATGATCAGAGCTAACAGTTACCATGGAGAAACACGCAATCTGCTGGTGTTTCTCTTCTTTCAACAGCCATACCCTCAGACTTTACATTACATTACATACATTACATACATTACTTTACATGGGTCCTGTTGTTGTCAGTTAGTGACGGAGCATGTGCAGTGTGGAAAGGAGGATCTCAGCTGTTCATCCTGGAGAACTCATCTCTCCTTCCATTCTGGTCCTAGGTAAGCCTCAGTACTTCCCCAGACCTCCTTTTCCTTTGGCTGCCATTACCCAAACTAAGCTCATTTGTCCCCCAATAGACCCATGATCTGCCTTTTGTTTGGGTCCCAACCTCCCATTCATGTCCCCCAGGAGAGCAGACAAAAGAGGAAAAGACCCAGGCCTGAACCCTTTGCACAGACAGACTGTGGTAAAGCGACCATAGAGAGATGCTGGGCTTGAATGGAGCTGCACTGTGATGAGGAGCTCTCTAGCTTTAACTATGGGCTCTGTGAGGATGTCCTCCCCTGTCCATATCTGCAATGTGTGTTGAAGGCAGTTTCAGTTAGGTCATCTTTATATTTTCTTAACTTGTAGCATAAACTACACTTGCCCTAAGAGTTCTGCAACTGAAGAACACATTCAAATAGAAAAACAAAATCAAATTAAGAAAATATCTTCATCAGTTTGACAACATTTGGCAGCACAGCTTTTATCAATTGCAAGCAACCTTTTGTTCAATCTGTAGTTACATGTTAAAAACTCTAAACACAAACAGTGCAACATCACAACATCCATCTCTCTTGGACCAATCCATGAACAGAATTCCTATTGTTTTTACAGAACGATTAAATTTTCTTTACATACAAGCAGGTACCAAATTGTGGATATTTCATATCTTAATAACAACTGCTTGCAAACAGCATTACTGCAATGAAAACCTTATGTTCAAAACCCCAAATATATTGTAAAGCCTATACTTCTACAATAACAGCAACTCAAAGCTAAATTGAAAAAGCTGATGAATGAAGAGATCATTGAAAGACTGAGAAATAGCTGATTTACTCTAAGTGAGGTGTTGAAGTTTTTTCAGTTGATTTTGTTCAATGTGGATGCAGCACAACACAGAGGAGCAGGGACACAAAAGATAATGCCTGACCAAGGTGGAGAGGAATAGTTAGATGAGAGAAAGAAAGAGGACCTGACAGGAGTAGCTGGACCAGGGTAAGAGAGGAGGAGGAGACTTAGAGACAAATGAATAAGACTGTGTGGTGGCGTTCAAAAGAGATAAAAGGTGTTGTCTCTGGCAGCAGTTTTATTTAGCTAAATATTGCCGCAAGGAATGATTCTGGGGTTTAAGCCAGCACCGACTGTTAAAAGCTGAAAGCTGCAAAGGATCAAAACCTTTAACAGTTTCAATCAGCTGCATTAAAAATAACAGGTTTTATGACAATCATTCACTTAATACCAAATCTGTGCCAGGCCACACACTTTTGTGGCAATGCTGTCACCCCTATAAGTCAATTGCAAAAACAATTCTGGAACATGATTCAGCAGCTTGATTAAAGATATTCACTGAGTTTTCTTATAGACAAATTGTCATTGATTTATGGCCAAATTTTGCAGCATGTGAATGCACTTGTTTGGAACTTGGATGGACATATCTTGTACGTTTTGCATAATTTGGCACATGGATTATGTAGTTAGGTCTATTTCTGTGCTGAGCCATGCCCCTCTAAAGTTTATTGGGCAATATCTTTAAAATGCAACAAGATATCAACCGGCTTTTGATTACTTTTAATAAGCTTGGTCTACAGAAAATTTGGTAGCAATCCTGTTGAGGAGATGTAAAAAATCTGCTTTTCAAAAAAAATTCAAAATGGTGGAAAATCTAATAGGTGGACTTGATTGGTTCTTGAGAATTTTTTTTATATAGAGCATACAGAGCTGAACTGTTCTTTGGAATTTCAAGACTTATGGTGTGAATTTGACACCAATCTGACTGATTTTTGTCATGTTTGTTGAACAGCATTTGCACACAACTTCCAACATCTCATGGAAATTTCATGAAAACATTTCTGAAACAACAAAAAGGGGGAAAAAATCAATAGAGTTCTAGAGTAATCTATTGATTGTTATTCGCCTAATTTTTATATTATTTTTGTGAAAACTTATTTTGTTTATAGGGGCGTCGGTAGTGTAGTGGATAGTGCCGGCGCCCCATGTATAGAGGTGATGCGTCGCAGGTTAGACTCCGGCTTGCAACCTTTTGCTGCATGTCAACCCCCACTCTCCCTCTCTCACCTCATTTCACTCTGTCCTGTTCATTAAAGGCAGAAAAGCTTAAAAAAATAATCTTTAAAAAAATTTTTAAAATTTAAAATAAATAAATTCACACAGCACAATGATGTTTCAGCCCTTCGGGCTGGGCTGGTGCTAAGCGCCCCCTGAAAGAAACTGAGCCCCCCTAAGCCCCCAGTAATTTTGTGATGAAAAATATTTATTGAATTGAAAAAGTATAATATATAGCCTATATGAAGACATCGACCAAACTTGTATATGTAACACTTGCTGTGTAATTTAAATGGTTGGTTCGTATCATTGCATGTGTGACTGCAATGTGCATGTGCATGACAATGTCAGCTTCTATTGGCACTTCCTACAAGTATCAAATCAGTTGGATAGTGTGTTCCTGTGTGTTAAAGCCACAGTGTGTAGGAATTTCTCCCATCTAGCGTTGAACTCATATATTGCATTCAAACGGATAGCGCACTCTAGCGCCTCACTGTTTCAAACACATATTGCACCAACGGTAGCTGCTGTGTACCAAAAAGCTATGATAGCATTGATGAAATCATGTCATCCAATACTCGTCTCGTCGTCCTCCGCTTATCCGGGTCCGGGTCGCAGGGGCAGCAGCCTCAGCAAAGAAGCCCAGGCAGTCCTCTCCCCAGCCACCTCCGTCAGCTCTTCCGAGGGAACCCCGAGGCATTCCCAGGCCAGCCGGGCGATGTAATCCCTCCAGCGTGTCCTGGGGCGGCCCCGAGGTCTCCTCCCGGTTGGACATGCCCGAAATACCTCCCAAGGGAGGCGTCCGGGAGGCATCCTTACCAGATGCCCGAACCACCTCAACTGGCTCCTCTCGATGTGGAGGAGCAGCGGCTCTACTCCGAGTCCCTCCTGGATGTCCGAGCTCCTCACCCTATCTCTAAGGCTGAGCCCAGCCACCCTGCGGAGGAAACTCATTTCGGCCGCTTGTACTCGCGATCTCGTTCTTTCAGTCACTACCCAGAGCTCATGACCATAGGTGAGGGTTGGAACGTAGATCGACCGGTAAATCGAGAGCTTTGCTTTCTGGCTAAGCTCCCTTTTCACCACAACGGACCAGTTAAGTGTCCGCATCACTGCTGACGCCGCCCCAATCCGCCTGTCAATCTCCCACTCCATCCTACCCTCACTCGTGAACAAGATCCCGAGGTACTTAAACTCCTCCACCTGAGGCAGGACCTCCCCCCCGACCTGGAGTGGGCAATCCACCCTTTTCCGGCTGAGGACCATGGCCTCAGACTTGGAGGTGCTGATTCTCATCCCAGCCACTTCACACTCGGCTGCAAACCGTCCCAGTGAGAGCTGGAGGTCACTGTTCAATGGAGCTAGGAGGACCACGTCATCCGCAAATAGCAGGGACGAGATCCTCCTGTCACCAAACCTGACACCCTCCACCCCTCGGCTGCGCCTAGAAATTCTGTCCATGAAAGTTATGAACAGAACCGGTGACAAAGGGCAGCCCTGGCGGAGTCCAACCCTCACTGGGAACAGGTCCGACTTACTGCCAGCCACGCGAACTAGACTCGTGCTCCTTCGGTACAGGAACTGGATGGCCCTTAGCAAAGGGCCACCAACCCCATACTCCTGGAGCACCCCCCACAGGATGCCCCTGGGGACACGGTCGTAAGCCTTCTCCAAATCCACAAAACACATGTGGACTGGTTGGCGAACTCCCATGCCCCCCCCAACTGGTCCACGGTTCCGCGTCCAGAACGAAAACCACATTGCTCCTCCTCGATCCGAGGTTCAACTATCGACCGGACCCTCTTCTCCAGCACCCTGGCGTAGACCTTACCGGGTAGGCTGAGGAGTGTGATCCCCCTATAGTTGGAACACACCCTCTGGTCCCCTTTCTTGAAGATGGGGACCACCACCCCGGTCTGCCACTCCAGAGGCACTGCCCCCGATGTCCACCCAATGTTGCAGAGGCGTGTCAGCCAGGACAGCCCTACAACATCCAGAGCCTTGAGATATCCAGGGCGAATCTCGTCCACCCCCGGGGCCCCGCCGCCGCGCAGTTCCTTCACTACCTCGGCGACTTCTGCCCCCGAAATTGGACGACCCGCCCCCGAGACCCCCGGCTCTGTTTCCTCACTGGAATACGTGTTGGTGGGATTGAGGAGCTCCTCAAAGTATTCCTTCCATCGCCCGACAATGTCCCCAGTTGACGTCAGCAGCTCCCCACCCCCACTGTAAACAGTGTGAGCAAGTTGCCGCCTTCCCCCCCTGAGGCGCCGGACGGTTTGCCAGAACCTCTTTGGAGCCGATCGATAGTCTTTCTCCACGGCCTCACCGAACTCCTCCCACGCCCAAGTTTTTGCCTCCGCGACTGCCGCTGCTGCACTCCGCTTGGCCCGCCGGTACCCGTCAGCTGCTTCTGGAGACCCACAGACCAACCGTGCCCAGTAGGCCTCCTTCTTCAGCCTGACGGCTCCCCTCACCTCTGGTGTCCACCAGCGAGTTCGGGGGTTACCGCCGCGACTGGCCCCCGCGGCCTTGCAGCCACAGCTCGCAACAGCCGCCTCGACAATGGCAGAGCGGAACAAGGCCCATTCAGACTCAATGTCCCCCTCCGCCCTCGGGACGCGGTCGAAGCTCTCCCGGAGGTGGGAGTTGAAGATCATCTTGACAGGTTCTTCCGCCAGGCGTTCCCAGCAGACCCTCACTGCTCGTTTGGGCCTGCCAGGTCTGTGCGGCGTCCTCCCCTGCCACCTGATCCAACTCACCACCAGGTGGTGATCAGTTGACAGCTCTGCTCCTCTCTTCACCCGAGTGTCCAGAACATATGGTCGCAGGTCAAATGACACGACTACAAAGTCAATCATTGACCTGCAACCTAGGCTGTCCTGGTGCCACGTGCACCGATGGACATCCTTATGCTCGAACATGGTGTTAGTTATGGCCAAACTGCGACCTGCACAGAAGTCCAATAACTGCACACCACTCGGGTTCAGATCGGGCAGGCCGTTCCTCCCAATCACGCCCCTCCAGGTCCTGCTGTCATTGCCCACATGAGCGTTGAAGTCCCCCAGCAGAACAATGGAGTCCCCGGTCGGGGCACTGTCCAGCACCCGTCCCAGGGACTCCAAAAAGGGCGGGTACTCTGAACTGCTGTTTGGCGCATAAGCACAGACAACAGTCAGGACCCGTTCCCCGACCCGAAGGTGCAGGGACGCAACCCTTTCATCCACTGGGGGAAAACCCCAACGTACAGGCAGAGAGTCTGGGGGCTATCAGAAAGCCCACCCCGGCCCTCCGCCTCTCACCCGGAGCAACTCCAGCAAAGGAGAGAGTCCAACCCCTCTCAAGGACTTGGGTTCCAGAGCCGGAACTATGTGTCGAGGTGAGGCTGACTATATCTAGCCGGTAGCGCTCAACCTCTTCCACAAGCTCCGGCTCCTTCCCCGCCAGAGAGGTGACATTCCATGTCCCAAGAGCCAACTTCTGTAGCCGAGGATCGGACTGCCAAGGCCCCCGCCTTGGTCTGCTGCCCGATCCACACTGCACCGAACCCTTCTGGATCCCTCTGCGGGTGGTGGGCCTGCAGGGGGACGAGCCCATGTAGCCGGTTCGGGCTGGGCCCGGCCGGACCCCATGGGCGAAGGCCCGGCCACCAGGCGCTCGTCCACGGTCCCCAGCCCCAGGCCTGGCTCCAGGGCGGGGCCCCGGTAACCCTCCGGGCCGGGTACACCAACTCCCATTATCTTCCATCATGAAGGGTCTTCCAATACTTCATGGAGTATTCATTCAGGCTCCTACACAGACACACGTGACGCGAGTTGAGAAACCCCCTCCTCACCATGCTGGTTGTGTTTACAACGTAGGACTGTTGTGGCGGGTGTAAATTGAAACAAACCAATCACGTCTGGGCTTTTGACATCTGACAGCACTGCTGTTAGCCACTGTTAGCTGTTAGCACTGTTAGCGCCGCTGGTCGCTAACAGCTGTTAGCTGCTGTTTGCCGCTGTTAGCTGTGATAGCATTACCCTTGCTGGCGGATGTATTCTCAAGATGGCGAAACATTATGGAACCCCCCAGACGACTTATCCGCACAACGTACAAACCAATCCGAAATTCTCCTTTTACGAGAATAAGTCAGATTATTGGTGGAGGTAATAGTACACCAATGATGATTTATTTATGAATGCAGACATTGATTTTTGCCAATAAACAACTGAAAATGTTACACAATGTCCCTTTAAGGCTAATTGGCAGTGGAGGGAGGGGATATCAATCAATCAATCAATCAATCAATCAATTTCATTTATAAAGCCCAATATCACAAATCACAATTTGCCTCACAGGGCTTTACAGCATACGACATCCCTCTGTCCTTAGGACCCTCGCAGCGGATAAGGAAAAACTCCCCAAAAAACCCCTTTAAAGGGGGAAAAAATGGTAGAAACCTCAGGAAGAGCAACTGAGGAGAGATCCCTCTTCCAGGACAAACAGACGTGCAGTAGATGTCGTACAGAACAGATCAACATAATAAATTAACAGTAATCCGTATGTCACAATGAGACAGAAAGAGAGACAGAGAGAGAGACAGAGAGAGATGCAGAACAGACAATAATGTTAATAGCTTACAACAACATTAATGAAAGTAATAATATTATAATTATGATTCTGGCTATTGTAGTACAATATGTTGAAAGTAAATATTAACATCTGATAGTATAATTATGTGACAATAATCATATGTGTATAATAACAGTAGAAGTATGACTAATGATAACAGCAGCAGCAGCAGGAGGCATCTGGCAGGACCACGGCAGCAGCACAACTGCACACGTCACACTATCCAGGCACCGCTGTGATAGAAGTTAACCTGCGAGACAGTGGAGCACAAAGGCTCCGGAGAAGAAGCAGAGTTAGTGACATGCAGTATGGCCGAGTTAGCAAGATGCAGTAACAGGACATAGGTCCTAGACTAGGCCTAAGTCAGACAGACTAGGCCTAAGTTAGCCTAACTAGGGGCTGGTACAAGGCAAGCCTGAGCTGGCCCTAACTATAAGCTTTATCAAAGAGGAAAGTCTTTAGTCTAGTCTTAAATGTGGAGACGGTGTCTGCCTCCCGGACCACAACAGGAAGATGATTCCACAGGAGAGGAGCCTGATAGCTGAAGGCTCTGGCTCCTGATCTACTTCTGGAGACTTTAGGGACCACGCTGCACTCTCAGAGCGCAGTGTTCTGGTGGGATAATATGGCACTATGAGCTCTCTAAGATATGACGGAGCCTGACCATTTAGAGCTTTATAAGTTAACAGTAGGATTTTAAATTCAATTCTGGATTTTACAGGGAGCCAGTGCAGAGAAGCTGAAACAGGAGAAATATGATCTTGTTTCTTAGTTCCTTTTAGTACACGTGCCGCTGCATTCTGAATTAGCTGGAGAGCTTTTAAAGACTTATTAGAGCTACCTGATAATAGGGAGTTACAGTAATCCAGTCTAGAGGTAACAAAAGCATGGACCAATTTTCCAACGGGTCAGGATAGGCCTAATTTTTGCAATATTAGGCAGATGAAAAAATGCAGTCCGTGAGGTTTGTTTTAAATGAGAATTAAAATTAAAAGAAGAATTTAGGCAGTTATGAAGTTTAGTTAATTGATTAGTTTCTTCTGGCTTCATCGATAAATACAACTGTGTATCATCCGCATAACAGTGGAAATTTACAGAGTGATTTCTAATGATGTTACCTAAAGGAAGCATATATAGAGTAAATAGGATCGGCCCGAGCACAGAACCTTGTGGAACTCCAAAACAAACTTTAGTACGTAAGGATGATTCATCATGAACATGAACAAACTGAAAACGATCAGATAAATAAGATTTAAACCAGCTTAGTGCAGAATCTTTAAGGCCAATTAAGTGTTCCAGTCTCTGTAGCAGAATTTGATTTGTGTCAAACGCCGCACTAAGATCTAACAAAACAAGTACAGAGACAAGTCCTTTGTCTGAAGCAATCAGAAGGTCATTTGTAATTTTAACTAGTGCTGTCTCAGTGCTATGATGCACTCTAAATCCTGACTGAAATTCCTCAAATAAATTATTATCATGGAGAAAATCACACAGCTGGTCTGCGACTACTTTCTCAAGGATCTTTGAAAGAAAGGGAAGATTAGATATCGGTCTATGGTTGGCTAACACCTCTGGATCCAGGGTGGGCTTTTTTAGTAGAGGTTTAATTACAGCTACCTTAAAAGACTGTGGTACAAAGCCTGTTAATAAGGATATATTGATCATATCTAATATATGAGTGTTAACTAAAGGTAAGACTTCCTTAAGTAGCCCAGTTGGGTTGGGGTCTAAGAGACACGTTGATGATTTAGATGAAGAAATCACTGCAGTCAATTCTTGAAGAGAAAGCAGGGAGAAGCAATCTAAATATATATTAGGTCTTACAGCTGTGTTTGAGGGCAGATAGGTACTATCTGAGGACAGGAGGTCATGAATTTTTCCTCTAATAGTTAGAATTTTTTCATTAAAAAAGCTCATAAAATCATTACTGCTAAGGGCTAAAGGAATACAAGGCTCCATAGAGCTGTGGCTCTCACTCAGTCTGGCTACTGCTGGCTGGCTAATGCTGAAAACAAACCTGGGGTTGTTCTTATTTTCTTCTATTAAAGCTGAGCAATAGTTTGCTCTGGCATTGCGGAGGTCCCTCTTATACGTTTTGAGACTGTCTGCCCAGATTAAACAAGATTCTTCCAGTTTGGTTAATCCACAATTCCTTTCAAATTTTTGCGATATTTGATATTTGCGAGTTATACCAAGTAGCTAACTTTCTTTGCTTTGTTAACTTCTTTTTAAGAGGTGCTACGGAGTCGAATGTTGTTCGCAGCGAGCCTACGGCGCTATCAACAAGATGATCAATTCGGGAGAGGTTTATGTCGGTACGGGAAACCTCTGTTACTGAAGGACATGGTATTAAATTTAACGACGGAGGAATATTTCCTTAAATTTTGCTACAGCAGTATCTGATAAACATCAATAGTAACTGTTGCTGAGTAGCGTGTAATCGAATAAAAAGAAATCAAAAGTAATCAAATAATGATCGGATAGCAAGGGATTCTGTGGAAAGACTGTTAGGTTATCAATTTCAATTCCATACGTCAGAACTAGATCAAGGGTATGGTTAAAACAGTGAGTGGGTTCATGTACACCCTGACTGAAGCCCATGGAGTCTAATAATGAGAAAAACGTGGTAGCTAGGGAGTCATTAACAACATCAACGTGAACGTTAAAATCACCTACAATAATAACTTTATCTGATTTAAGAACTAAACTGGATAAAAACTCTGAGAATTCAGATACAAATTCAGAATACGGGCCAGGAGCACGGTACACTATAACAAAAAAAAAGTGGCTGCGAGGTTTTCCAAGTCGGATGTAAAAGACTAAGAACAAGGCTTTCAAATGAATTATAGTCTAGATTAGGTTTAGGGCTGATTAATAGACTAGAGTTAAAAATGGTTGCAACTCCCCCTCCTCGGCCGCTGCCTTGAGGAATGTGGGTATTATTATGACTGGGAGGAGAGGATTCATTTAGACTAACATATTCGTCTTAACACAGCCAGGTTTCAGTGAGGCTGAGCAAATCAGTATGATTATCTGATATTAATTTGTTTACTAACACTGCTTTAGATGATAGAGACCTTATATTTAACAGTCCGCATTTAATTCTCCTGTTTTGTCTTTCTGTCACAGAAGAGGTTTTAATTTTTATGAGGTTGTTATGCACAACTCCTCTTTGTTTAATTTTGGATTTAGATAATTTAGGTCGTCTGGGACAGACACCGTTTGTATAAAACTATGGGTGGGTAACTGCACTAGAAGCTCAGAGAAGCGTATAGGACTGCGACTCTGAGTCCTGATCTCAACTCTGGGTTGTCAGGGTTTTGGATTACTAATAAACTTTGCCAGATTTCTCGATATGAGAGCAGCTCCATCCAAAGTAGGATGAATGCCGTCTCTCCTAATAAGACCAGGTTTTCCCCAGAAAGTTTGCCAATGGTTAATGAAACCCACATCGTTTGCTGGACAGCCAGCGATTAAATGATGACATGCGGCTAAACATGTCATCAGTGGTCAGATTTGGGAGGGGTCCAGAGAAAACTACGGAGTCCAACATAGTTTTTGCATATTCACACACCGAGGCAATATTAATTTTAGTGACCTCCAATTGGCATAACCGAGTGTCATTGCCGCTGACGTGACTAACGATCTTACTAAATCTACGATTAGCTTTAGCCAGCAGTTTTAAATTTGATGGCCGCTGGTGTTGCTAACTTCACGTTCCTCAGAATAGAGCTGTCAATAACCAGAGTTTTCTCCTCAGCGGGTCGCTGAGTGGGGAAAAGCGGTTAGAAATGTGAACAGGCTGGTGGTGATCTGTGGGCTTCGGCTTGGGGCTATGCTTCTCCCGGGCAGCTACCCAGCCTCCCGGCTGCACGGGGGTTACTGGGGGACCTCTAGCAGAGGCTATGGTATGTGGCACCGCACCGGCTACAGGGAACTGGCTAACTACCGCAGCTACTGAGTGATTTTCCATGCTACTAATTCACTAAGCCTCGCCTCCAACGCAGCAGATAAACTACACTTAATACAATTATTTTTTAATATACTTTATTAATCCCCAAGGGGAAATTCAATTTTTCACTCTGTTGTCAATTACCACTGTCACTAAAGGAGGCAGAGGCATAACTGAACATTTGGCACACCGAGCAAGAAAGAGCAGGAAAAGGAGAAGCCATTGCTATTAAGCTAATGTAGCTAACAAGGCTAGTAACGTGCAAACAACAGCTAAGAGATTAGCAAGAAAGTCGTAAAAAAGAGCTATGAGTGCTTAAACAGAACTAGTGTGGGTTAAGACTTGAATTAGATGTTAAGCAACTGAAGTGAGGTAAAGCAGAAAGAAAGCTGGTAGAGTTCGCTAGAGCAGCACAGACAGGGTCGGCCTAAGCCTCCATGGGGCCCTAAGCAAAATTTGATTTTAGGGCCCTCTATTACTGCCAATAATACTGATTATTGATCATTCACACACCTACTATAAGTTATTTCATGTTCTACTCGGTCATCACTTGTAAAACTAGAAGTGAGAACTTTTTATTGTAGTTAGATTGTAATCCAAAGTGATTAAGGCCATGGAAGCAGACAACAGATTTGCAAACTTGCAGAAAAATCTTTCAATTAATATTTGGCAAAGTCAGCAACTCCCCCTACTGGTCACACAGAGAATCAATACATAAAACCTCAAAGAGCAGCCTGGCATGTTTTACCCATCTATGGTTTTTAATCTGAAATGGTAGTAAATTCAGCTACAAGAGCAGCCTGGGGTTGATTCACACTTAATATTCAAAGTGATATAGTACTAAGTGGGATACCAAATGTCATCTAGGCCAACTAAAAGTAACAAAATAAACCAGTCTTTACTGTAAACACAATCTGCTTTATTATTATTATTATTTTTTTTTAAATAAACTGCAACAGCAAATGTACAAAAACAGATGGTATTAAATAAAAATTAAAAAATATCAAACAAATACTTAAATAATGATGTAAATAAACAGTGGCACCTGAAACAAGGTAACAAAAATAGTTTATAAATAAAATAAAATTACAAAGCCTGTTTTGTTGTTAACTTACCAGGGGTCCGTTTCACAAAGCAGGTTCAACAAACTCTGAGTCTAATCCTGAACTCTGAGTTTCCGGATCCAGAACAGCTGATTTGAATCAGTTTAATCAACTCGGAGTAGTTTCACCTGGAGTTAAGTGCCTGCACCACAACTATAAAAAGCCAGCATCAATGGAGCCCCGATTCGACGAGTCACCGTGGCAACGGGGAAGAGGAGGGCTGCGTTTTTCACCCCACTAGAATTAGAAATCTTAATGCGCTCATACGGCGAGTTTGCACGCGTTTTCAAAAAGAAGTGCAACACCACTGCAGCTGCAAAAGAGAGGGAGACGGTGTGGGAGAACATTGCTGCTCGGGTCAATACGTAAGTTTAAATGTAGTCCTTTGCAATCACAATAATATTACAGGGGAAAACTGCTTGAATGGTAGTCAATTAATTTATTTCATTTAGGTGCAATCCCGTGGGGGAGAAGTGCACTTGGCAGAAATATAAAAGCATTGTTCAAACAGGTAAAACCTCAGCATAATCTCATGGGGGTACCTCATTTTGATCATGTTTTAGATTGTAAAGTAAATATTAAGTGGCTGTTTGACTGTGCAGTTGTTTTATCCCCAACATAATGCTGTTTTCACACACATAAATGTCTTCTCATCTATATCATGTTCTGTTAAATAATTAAGCCTATTTAAACTAACACAGACTTCTACTCAGCCAACAGAAAGAAGGCAGATGCCCGTAAAACGAGGACACTTTTCTGACTGCCCTGCATACAGTTGCCTCACTCAAGTGCTCAGCATCTCTGACATTGTACAAAAAACTTCCATTTGCAAAGAAACGCAGCGCAACACACAATATCTGCTGGGATGTTTGGTAATGTTGCAAATGTAAGGACAGATTAGGTTGTGTGTGTAGATGATGGACTGTGACGTGAAACAGTACAGCTCAAAAAGATAATTGTCTGGAAATGCTATAACATCTATGCGCGGTCTGATAACCATCTCCCGACGAATATTTAATTCTCTGCGCAGTAATGCTGCACCTTCATCCACGGGATCGTTATCAGAAGGACATGCCATGTTAGTGAAAAAAGTTGCCACCTACTGTGCCTAATAATGGACTTCTAATATACTGACTGTTTTTTTAATGATTTTTTAAAATGACAGACGGCAGAACTAGGCTACACCAAAACTCGCCTGCTGACTGAATGAATGAGGAAATCAAATGGAGTTTGTGGCTCTGAAAGAGGGCGGAGACAGAGAGAAACTCGAGGTTGAGAAAAACCTGGTCCCGACCAGGTTAGGTTCATAGAGTCTGTTACTACGATAACTGACCAAGAGCTTAAGTTACCTCTCTCTCTGAAACAGGCTAGAGTTACCCCTCTTTCTCTGGTTTGAGTTACCTCCCTTTTTGAAAAAGGAAAACTCAGAGTTTCCCTCATTTCAGGGTTAACAGACTCTGAGTTTTCACTAAACCTGCTTTGTGAAACGGGCCCCAGGTAGAGCTGAGGTTGCAGCAGACACAGAGGGGACAGTGGGCACAGAGGATGGGTCAGAGGATGGAGATGGATCTAAGATGAAAAACAACAACAACAAAAGCTAGCCATGTTAGATGTCATATTACACTTGAAAATTATGCTGCTGGGGCGCTGGTGGCTTAGTGGTAGAGCAGGCGCCCCATGTACAAGGCTGTTGTCGCAGCGGCCCGGGTTTGACTCCAGCCTGTGGCCCTTTGCTGCATGTCACTCCCTCTCTCTCTCTCCCCCCTTCACGTTTGTCTGTCCTATACATTAAAGGCTAAAAAGCCCCAAAAAAAACTTAAAAAAAAAGAAAATTATGCTGCTTATTTTCCAAATAAATAAGCAGTAAAATATAGGGAAATTAAATTAAAATTTTTGGAAAAAATGATTCATCTCAGAATGTTCTGCAGTACACTGAACAATTACAAAGGTTGTTTTGTTGTTAACTTACCAGGTAGAGCTGAGGTTGCAGCAAACACAGAGGGGACAGTGGGCACAGAGGATGGAGCAGAGGATGGAAATGGATCTAAGATGAAAAACATGTCCCTTGTCATATGATTATGTATTGTTATATTAGTATATGTTAATGAGATAATTTGACTAGAAATGAAATATATATGGTGACAGTTTTTCCCTCACCTGTTTCATTAGCCTTGGCTGAGCCTGAGGAGGTGGACTGCCCCTGGGCTGAATCAGTGCCTCCTCCAAAATACTTTAACAGTACTCCTGGGGAAGTTTCATATAACTCATGAGCATAACAAGGCGTTGATGTAAAAGGAATATGTTTATTTACTCACATAAATTACTATGCTCTGCAGCAAGCAACATATCTCAAACCATAAGTTAACTGAGTTAATTCATTATTGCAAAAACATACCACTAGGAAACGTCACCGCATCTGTAATTAATGTTAGTTGTTATTAAACATTTGCTATCAAATGTTGTTATCAAAAACGTTGTTTTGATGCCAAAAAGCAACCCAGAATATATACACCGCGAATCAACTTATTCAAAGTATTACACAAACACAAAAACGTTAGCTTGAATAGTAAGCTATCTAACCTTCCAATAAAAGAGAAGTTTCTCTGGCTTTGTTAGCTAGCTAATTTGCTATTATAGGCTAACATAGTTGGAACAAAATATCAACAATAATTAGGGACTTTCCTAATTTGAGGAAACTTTTCAAAATCTCTGTGACACCAAACGTTACATTACCAAGACATGCAAACATACCTTTATCTTGTTGTCTTTTCTCCTATGTATGTCCTTTTCAGCGACATTATTAGCCACCTGCTCCTAGCTCTGTGGATGCGCAGTGCGCACTGCACAGCTGGATGCACGTTACTAGCAGAGCTCTGACATTTAGTCTAGAGCAGAGAGACAGTAGGAAACTACACTCTGTTAACATAATATTGTCGTTTTGTACAAGAACGTACATTTGATAATATATGAATCATCATCACTCACACATGGAAAAAAATAATAAATTATTATTATTTTTATTTTTATTTTTATTTTTTGAAGTTAATTGCTCTTGGGGCCCCCTAGTGGTCATGGGGCCCTAAGCAGGTGCTTAGTTCGCTTATGCCTTGGGCCGGCTCTGAGCACAGAGACGCTATCACAGAAACACCGGAAATGACACAACACACTTACCGCAATACGTCAGCACATCAGCACAGTGTCACATCACTCGGATTTCAACGATAACAAAAAAATTATGTATGAGTTCGCTTCCACTGACTATTACTCAGCATTAATAGAAGACAATAAGAACAACCCCAGGTTTCTTTTCAGCACTGTAGCCAGGCTGACTGAGAGTCAAAGCTCTATTGAGCCTTGTATTCCTTTAGCCCTTAGCAGTAATGATTTTATGAGCTTTTTTAACGACAAAATTCTGACTATTAGAGGCAAAATTCATGACCTCCTGTCCTCAGACAGTACCTATCTAACCTCAAATACAGCTGTAAAACCTAATATATATTTAGATTGCTTTTCCCCAATTTCTCTTCAAGAATTGACCGCAGTGATTTCTTCATCTAAATCATCAACGTGTCTCTTAGACCCCATCCCAACTAGGGTACTTAAGGAGGTCTTTCCTTTAGTTAACACTCATATATTAGATATGATCAATATATCCTTATTAACAGGCTATGTACCACAGTCTTTTAAGGTAGCTGTAATTAAACCTCTACTAAAAAAGCCCACCCTGGATCCAGAGGTGTTAGCCAACTATAGACCAATATCTAATCTTCCCTTTATGTCAAAGATCCTTGACAAAGTAGTCGCAGACCAGCTGTGTGATTTTCTCCATGATAATAATTTATTTGAGGAATTTCAGTCAGGATTTAGAGTGCATCATAGCACTGAGACAGCACTAGTTAAAATTACAAATGACCTTCTGATTGCTTCAGACAAAGGACTTGTCTCTGTACTTGTTTTATTAGATCTTAGTGCGGGGTTTGACACAATTGACCATCAAATTCTACTGCAGAGACTGGATCACTTAATTGGCCTATAAGGTTTTGCACTAAGCTGGTTTAAATCTTATTTATCTGATCGTTTTCAGTTTGTTAACGTTCATAATGAATCATCCTTACGTACCAAAGTTTGTTTTGGAGTTCCGCAAGGTTCTGTGCTCGGACCAATCCTATTTACTCTATATATGCTTCCTTTATGTAACATCATTAGAAATCACTCTATAAATTTCCATTGTTATGCGGATGATACACAGTTGTATTTATCGATGAAGCCAGAAGAAAGTAATCAATTAACTAAACTCCATAACTGCCTTAAAGACATAAAAACTTGGATGAGCACCAATTTCCTGATGTTAAATTCAGACAAAACTGAAGTTATTGTTCTTGGCCCCAAACAACTCAGACTCTTTATCTGATGACATAGTTTCTCTAGATGGCATTGCTCTGGCCTCTAGCACTACCGTAAGAAACCTCGGAGTAACATTTGATCAAGATTTGTCTTTTAATTCTCATTTAAAACAAACCTCACGGACTGCATTTTTTCATCTGCGTAATATTGCGAAAATTAGGCCTATCCTGACCCGAAAAGATGCAGAAAAATTGGTCCACGCTTTTGTTACCTCGAGGCTGGATTACTGTAACTCTCTATTATCAGGTAGCTCTAGTAAGTCCTTAAAAACTCTCCAGCTAATTCAGAATGCAGCAGCACGTGTACTAACAGGAACTAAGAAACGAGATCATATTTCTCCTGTTTTAGCTTCTCTGCACTGGCTCCCTGTAAAATCCAGAATTGAATTTAAAATCCTACTGTTAACTTATAAAGCTCTAAATGGTCAAGCTCCGTCATATCTTAGAGAGCTCATAGTGCCATATTATCCCACCAGAACACTGCGCTCTGAGAACGCAGGGTTACTCGTGGTCCCTAAAGTCTCCAAAAGTAGATCAGGAGCCAGAGCCTTCAGCTATCAGGCTCCTCTCCTGTGGAATCATCTTCCTGTTATGGTCCGGGAGGCAGACACCGTCTCCACATTTAAGACTAGACTTAAGACTTTCCTCTTTGATAAAGCTTATAGTTAGGGCTGGCTCAGGCTTGCCCTGTACCAGCCCCTAGTTAGGCTGACTTAGGCCTAGTCTGCTGGAGGACCCCCCTATAATACACTGGGCACCTTCTCTCCTTCTCTCTCTCTCTCTCTCTCTCTCTCGTATTCTATTACTGCATCTTGCTAACTCGGCCATTCTGGATGTCACTAACTCGGCTTCTTCTCCATAGCCTTTGTGCTCCACTGTCTCTCAGATTAACTCATATCGCAGTGGTGCCTGGACAGCATGACGTGTGTGGTTGTGCTGCTGCCGTGGTCCTGCCAGATGCCTCCTGCCGCTGCTGCCACCATTAGTCATTAGTCATACTTCTACTGTTATTATACACATATGACTATTGTCACACATGTATACTGCCAGATATTAATACATACTTTCAACATATTGTACCACAGTAGCCAGAGCTATAATATTATTACTTTCAATAATGTTGTTGTAAGCTACTGTCATTACCTGCATCTCTCTCTCTCTCTCTCTCTCTCTCTCTCTCTGTCTCATTGTGTCATACGGATTACTGTTAATTTATTATGCTGATCTGTTCTGTACGACATCTATTGCACGTCTGTCCGTCCAGGAAGAGGGATCCCTCCTCAGTTGCTCTTCCTGAGGTTTCTACCGTTTTTTTTCCCCGTTAAAGGGGTTGTTTTAGGGAGTTTTTCCTTATCCGCTGCAAGGGTCATAAGGACAGAGGGATGTCGTATGCTGTAAAGCCCTGTGAGGCAAATGATTGTGATATTGGGCTTTATAAATAAAATTGATTCATTGATTCATTGATTGATTCCACTGCCATTACTGTCACTGGTGGCAAGAAGCCTGGTGGTCCTGTGGATTTAAGCCAAGATCCAGTTGAGGAGCCGAGGCATGCATTTATCATGTAAATTTGCATAGCCTGTTGATTGATTAATTGACTAATTGATTAATTGATTGATTGATTGATTCTGTCTTGCGCTGCGTGCTTCTGGCTAGCTACAGTTTGCAGGCAACTGCTAGCTTGTAGAAGTTTGGTGTTCCTGTTTTCATAGTAATGTTAGCTGGCTCTGCTTTACAATATTCAACTGTAGCCAGTGCTACAGTCATTTTGGCTTACAGCTACAATATTTTGTAAATCCATAGATGCTTGCCGTGGTGACTATGATTTGGATTTTGATTGTTTGTTTGTGCTAGTTGTTGTAAACTTGCATTTGATTAGTTCGTTCTTATTCATTCCCCCAGTAGCTCCCATAGACACAATTCTCTAGCACTGCTGACGTGGGCCACGCTCTTCCTTGACAATGCCGTTCACTCCTTCTGATCAAGTGTAAAAACATTTCAATCAAACAATCAATCAATAAATCAATCATTTATTAAGGAACACCTGGCCAAAGTCGGTGGAATTTGCTTTCAGTACAGCCATGGTGGGTAAGCTCAATGCATAGCAGTGTCATTTATATCAAACATAGACAAAAGTGACATCACATCACATTAGTAACACGACAACAAAAGACAAAATTATACACAATATGCACAACTGGTATGAAGTTTTGTGCAGTACGGCTGTCAGTGTTGGTGGGAGGTGTTCAGAGTCCTACTTGCAGTGGGGAAAAAGTTGTGTTTGAAACAGGATGATGTGGTGGGCAGTGATCTATTGCACCTCCTAGAGGGCATGGGTCGGAAGAGGTGGTGGGCAGGGTGAGACAGGTCTGAGATTATTTTTGTCTCTTTTTGAATTGTGCAGTCTTGATAAAAGACTGGGAGGGGCTAGCCAATAATTTTGAAAGATTTGTTAACTATGCACTGTGGTCTTTTGTGCATGTGATGGCCTATGCTGCCTTAACAAACTGTCATGGATGAGGTGAGTATGTTTATGATGATGAAGGAGGAGATGTGGTTTAACTCTGAAGTTTCTCATTGTTGCCAATGTGGGTTCCAAGAAATGTAGAAGAGTCAGTGATGTTTATGGATTCTTCTGATAAGTTCTTGCCATTTTTGATGTGTTAAGCTGGAAGTTGTTATTGAGTCCCCCAGTGGCAGCTTGGGCTATCTGCTTCCGATATTGTTGTTATCATCGTTATTTTTGGTTATGGATCCAATTATGGTTGTGTCATCATTTAGAACAGAGACTGAGCTGTGGTGGGATGTGAAGTAATTTGTGTGCAGGGAGAAGAGCCAGGGTGAGAGGACACAGTCCTGTGGGACACCTGTGCTGAGGGTCATGGGTCATTTTGGGGACATGCTTCCATGGTTTTTTTATAAAAAAAAAAAATCAGGGAAATTTCCTGAAGTCTGGGATAACTTCTTCCTATTTATTAAGGGCTCATGACATTGAAGTACATATGGGTGCATCTGTGAAATATTTTTGTTGTTGTAACAGACTGTCTTTCTGTTTTTGTCTGTTGTTTTATAAGTCATATGTTTGGGTGTAGAATGTCTGTTTAAAGTAAAAATCAATAAAAATTTGAATCACTAAAAAATCTGAAATTACAACTATGGGCAAATAAAAGTCATGGGAAAGTTTTACAATTTTGTCCATGAAAATGTGTGGGAACCCTGTCTACCAAGTTTGGTGAGGTTTAGACAAACACCCATGGCCAGATTTTGAGACAGACCAATGCACTTGTTTAGAGCAGTTTCAAAATAATTTTATGCAAACTGCCTAGGGTGTACCCTGCTACTCACCCAATGTAAGCTGGGATAGGCTCCTTGAGTCGTGCCACATTTTCTGTATTTGTAATGCCCCCTAGTGGTAATGTTGAATGCAGTGGCGATTGCTCTAAGACTGCAAGGGAAGCTCAGCTTCCCCTAAAATGTCAAAAAATAAGTGGTCATATATGTACTGTTGTGTTTACATTTCATTGACTAAAATATGCGCTAGAACGCGTTCAACTTTTGTTCAGAATCAGCTACTTATCACAGGTCACTGACGCGACTTTCTTCTCATTCATTCCCGTAGCATCACAGTGCATTAAACAGTGTCGAAGCTCAGCGTCCAAAGACTTCAACGGGGAAGCATAGAGTGGGTTGTTCCACTGCAGCGAAACTAGACAGTCATTGGATAAATGCTCGGTTTTGTCCCGCCCATCGTACACTCAGCGTCTCTGGGGGTCTATGGGGCAGTGGGCTGGCCTCAGCTGGCCTGGACGCTGGGCTTCTGCATGATGATTGAATGATCTGTCTGAGGCTGAATCCCTTTTTGATTGACAACGAAATGAGCGAATCAGCGATCTTGAAATATAAACCACCACCGGAGCATTTTTCAAGTTTCATTCCGTTGTTCGGAGTTGATCTGGAGACTTTTACAATCCTCTTAGTGACTTTTTCTTTGTTAAAAACGACTAGCGACAAATCTAGCATCTTTTTCTGGTGTTATTGGAGACTGTACTCGTGTTTGGAGACTCTGACTTCTGTCGCTCTGCAGTTACTGTCCCCAACGAGCAGTGGGTGCTGCTGTGAGCCGCTCCACTGTCCCAAAGCACTCACAGGCGGTCACACTAGCCTCGCACAGCAGCCCCAGAGGGTAGAATTTACGTATAAATAAACGGACACATTTTATGGTGTAGGCCGAAAATGAGTTTCCCCTGCTTGAAAGACCAGCAGCCGCCACTGGTTGAATTAAACTTTCAGGTTATGTCTCAGGTACATATGCAGGCATATCCTGCAAGTTCCGTGATGACTGGCCTAACTAAGTGTTGTGGGGGTAGGTCTTTTTATGTGCTGACCTTTGCCCCAAAATCCAATGCTCAGAATTTCAAGCCAGTCTGGCTTATGGTGTGAGGGGTGTGACCTTTCCAAAATCAAGAATGTGATCTTAAAAAAATTCAAATTGACAATGTGATTATGATGATGAACTTTGTCCAATAATAATCTACAGAAAATTTGCTACAAATCAGACCTACAGTTTATGAGAAAGTTTTAAAAAATCTATTTTTCAAAAAAATTCTGAACTGCATCGCAGTGCCCCCAGTTTTAAAAATCATTTTACAAACATGATTCAACATTATTATGAAACATATCCTGAAAGTTTTGTAATGATTGGACAAATAATTTCTGAGATTGAATCAAAACTGTATTATGCCACACCCCGTTTTTTGCAATCGTAGCACACGTTTTGAATAAAACCTTCAGTTTTGCAATTACTAATGGGAACATTTCCTGCAAGATTTGTAATGACTGGCTCAACAGCTATGTAGTTAGGTCTATTTATGTGTTGAGCCATGACCCCTCCAATTTTCACTGGTCAATATCTTTAAAATGCACTGAGATATCACCAAGCTTTTGATAACTTTTGATAAGCTTGGTCCAATGATGATCCTCTGTGGTACAAATCGGACCAACAGTTTAGGAGAAGATGTCAAAAATGTGTTTTTCAAAAAAATAGAAATTTGGGGAAATCCAGTCACCTCAATGGTTCTTCAGGCTTTTCTCAGACCACATTGAGCTGGACCAATGTATCAAAATTTCAAGTTAATTTGTCATGAAAAAAGACAATAAACAAAATTAGATGCAAGCAGTGATTAAAAGCTGGGTAGGATTGAGACCTTTGACAGTTCACGACACCTGTATAAAAATAACCACGTCAAGTTCTCTACCACGCCACCCTCTTCTTTGGTGAGACTGTCACTTCCTACTGGTCAGTTGCAGAAATATTTTGGGGACATGCTTCACAGGCTTAGTTAAAAATATCTGCCGAATTTGGTCAAATTGTCATTCATTTATGGAGAGATTTCAAAGACCAATGCACTTGTGCAGGTGGTGCCCCTTATTTAACGATTAAAAATAAATAAATTACACTCGTGGTAGACAAACCATTTCTGATTTATAGTCTGTATTATACTATGCCCCCTCCCCCTTCCTCACTATTTCATTTTATTTTATTTATTTATTTGTTTATTTTGCGTTTGTGGTAACCCCTTGTGGTCGATTTGAATGAAACTTTCAGGGTATCTTGTGAGTACTTATGTAGACATTACCTGCAGTTTTTGTGATGGTTGGCTCAATCATAATGATATAAGGTCTAAAGGTCACCTCTAAAGTTCATTGGTCAGTATTTTTAATACACAATGAGATATTAACAAGCTTTTTATAACGTTTGATAAGCTTTGTCCAATATCATCATATTAATGTTCAGGAGGAAATGTCCAAAATGTGTTTGTTTTTTTTTTGTTTTGTTTTTTTAAACAAACAAAAAAAACCTAAATTCCATTCAGACATATACTATTGAGATGGTTTGCCGCTAGTGCTCATGTTTACATTTCCTACAAGTTTTGTGTGATTGGCTTAAAGGTCTATTTATATACTGAGCCACGCCCCCTGTAAAAGTCATTGGTCAAGATCTTCAAAATACAATGACAACTCAACCTGCTTTTGATATATTTTGATAAGCTTGGTCCATTGATGATGTACAGAAAACTTTCCAACATTGAATTTTCAATTTTCAATTTGGCCTATTGGCATCATTATTCGTTGAACAGCATTTGCACACAACTGCCAATCATTGGTGTAAATTTCATGTGTCTTTGATGTGCCATCTCACGAGGGCCTGAACCCCTATTCATACATTCACACAAACACAAAAGGTTTCAGCCCTTGAACACCTTATAATAAAATGTATAGCCACAAGCAGTGATTCTGGGGTTTAAGGTAGCATGGACAAGTAAAAGTTGAAAGTTGCAAAGGATTAAGACCTTTGACAGTTTCTTACACCTGCATGAAAAATAATTTACAAGTTTAATAATGATGGGAGGGACGCTTATTCAAATCCAAATCTGTGTCAGCACTTCTTTAGCCACAACGTATCTCTGTATTGGTTAGTTGCAGAAACTGTTGTGAGATTAGGCCTATTTATGTGCTGAGCCATGCCTCCTTTGAAGTCCAAGTCAACCAGCTACTGACAGCTTTTGATAAGCTGATGATCCACAGAAAATTTAGTACAAACCGCACCAACAATTTAGAGGAAGATGTCAAAAATGTGTTAAAAAAAAAAAAAAGACAGAAAACCTAGTCAGGCCAACCTCAAGATTAAGATTAACTTTACTGGAAATTTGTCTTGAGCTCTACACCCATAGTGCAGCTATAAAAATACAACATACAATATCGTACATAAACAAATCAACATCATACACCAAATGTAGCAATAACAAAAAGAACACAAAAAAGATAAATACATAAATAAATAACATCAAATGCTAAGAATACCTCTTCAAAAACACAAATCATCAAAATCCAATGCCAGTTCTGGCTTATCTGCCATCATCTAAAAGCTTTATAAACAGAGGTAAGAATTTGTTCAATCTGCAATGAGGCGCTCTAAATCTCCTACAAGAGGGCAGCAGCCCATACTCTGTATGCAGAACATGAGATGAGTCATTGATGATCTTATTGGCTTGACTTAGAGTAGCCTGTTCAACAATAGTCTACATGGAAATGTGCTCTTTAACACCAATGGTTTTCCATGCAGTATGGATTGCAGTATGAATTGGAACAGTTTATTTTTAATTACACAGAGAGGTTACCAAACCAAGCTGTGATACAGTACCTGATTAGGCTCTTAAGACTGCCTGATAACAAATTATAAATTTTTGATCAACACCATGAACTCTTTGATGACGTAGAAAATGCAGCCATTGTTGTAATCTGCTACAGAGACTCAAATCAACTCAGATCAACATGTGTGTTGCAGGTTAGAAAGTTGTCTACAAAGTCACTGAGATATTTATATGATGGGACCTGTGCGATGGATTGGTTGTGGATGACCACTGACATGTGTTCGCCAACTGCCCTTGGGTCAAACACCATCTCTTCTGTCTTATCAACATTCAGCACAAGGGGGTTGTTCACACAACATTTCAGAAACCTTTGAACCTTCAAAAAGTAGTCAGGTGGGTCGCAGTTCTTTTTCAATAGAGCTACATGGCTTTTTTGCAGAGCACATTGAGATGGTCTCGTGTGTCAAATTTCAAGTCATTCTGACTTATGGTGTGACTTGTAATGTTTACAAAATTAAAGTTTTTTGGCGTTAGTTATAGCACCCCTAATTGGCATCGTATTCATTGAGCAGCATTTGCACACAACTTTCACTCACTGGTGAAAATTTCATGTGTCTACGATGTAACATCTTACGTGAAGTCACGAAAACATTTCTGAAGAAAAATAATAAATCGGGACAAAATGGATTGTTATTTGCACAATTTTTCATGTGCGTGGCAAGCCAACAGGGAATTTCACAGGTCAGTCTATTCGTCAAAAAACGCAAAAGAATGAAGAAGTCTGCTGAAGCTTTTCCTGCATATGTGCCTAGTAAACAACTTCTATAGGAGTGGATGGGGCCCCATCTTTTGTCAAGGTAACTCAATGCATTTATACCAACCACGCAATGGCATATGAGTTGTCACCATGTGTGGCTGGGGTTGATTTTTTTTAATGAGTTAGCTGTGTTGTAAAATGATAAATGAAATTGCTGCTCATTTTGTCTATGTTTTTTTTCTAAATGCAGTGTTGCTGATTAGTAAAGATGTTATTTCTACTTGTGATTTCTCTTTAATCTATAATTTAAATTGCAGTGCGTTGTTCTTCAGGGCCACCAAAGACCCCGTACACGTGTGCGAGCTCTGTTTTTGTATGCTGAGGGAGCAGGATACAGGAATTAAAATTCTTTTGGGTGCAGTGCAACTTCTGATAAAATATAAGCTCAAATTGAATCTTTTGGCTTCCATTTCTGTTATGGTTTGAGGCACAAATCACATCATATTTAAAGCATAAGCTATATTACTGTAGCTGAGCCTTTATAGTCTTGTAGGAATACTCTGAACTTCCCAACATGTTACACTACGAAGCAATAAAGTCTGACATATGCAGTAGCTGTGTATCTGTCTCTACCTGTGTGATGTTGAATATGAGATTAGGTTCAGCTCGGAGACAACGGATGGGATCTGCCATAGTGTTCTACAGGGGCTGCACTGCTTAAAATAGAATACATAAGGACCAAGTCTCAGGAGGCATCCAGGCTGTTATATATTATTACAAAAAATATAGTCTGAGTTGATATTAATTCAATTAGGGCTGGGCGGTATATCGATTTTTTACAATATACCGATTTATTTTCAAGCAAGATATAGATTTAGACAATACGGTTTATATGGATATAGGGTCAAGTTGCGCCACATAACGCACACCAGTGTGCATCTCTCCTCTCTCACACTCTCCGCACAGCTCCATCCCTCTCACTCACTCACAGGTTCTCCATCAACACTCAGAGAGACTCAGAGGTCCTCCTCTGTTTAATGTCTGTTCATTAGTCTACAGTGCAACATCGGTCATATGTTGCACAAGCTACGCTAAATCAGTCTGTGAGATAGATGAAGTTACCACAGTAGCACACATAATATGTAGGCCTTTTCCTACTTTTAGCTGTGTCCAGTCAAGTGCCGATTTGTTGTTGTGTTTTGTGTGTAACATGTTTCCGTTATCAGTTTAGATGCCCAGTGCCACGTCGAGCTGCACACCTACTCCTTCTCCGGAATAAATCCAAAAGCCGGGCTGCCCGCCGTCATGCGGGTAGCGGTGGCGTCTAGTAGACCGCAGTGAACCTCGCTTCTCCGCGCTTCTCCCCCTCAAACAAGCCATGTGTTGGGAGACTCTCCTCACCTCTGTCTGCAGGAGACCAGAGAGAAAGGTTTTTAAAAGTCTCTGCCTGTTCAGCTCTCAGTAGCTGAACAGACAACTCTAATAATACGGCAGGGAGGAAGAGTAAAAGCAGAAACAGTGAAGTGAAACAGTGATGAAGAGCTGCAGACAACAAGCTCTTACTGCACCTCTGCAAACAGCTCACCTCCAACAGGTAAACTTCTTTTACCTGCCCTGCTATGGAAAAACATATGCAGCAAAAATAACAGGGAACTTTAGATTAGCTTGCAACTCAACATGTAGCCCACTTCATAGAAGATACCGGGATATATATCGTGTATTGCCATTCAGCCTGAAAATACCGGAATATCAATTTTTGTCCATATCGCCCAGCCCTAAGTTCAATGTTGAAATGAGGCAGGCAGAAGTGTAAATGGAAAATGAGAGGTTTTAAAATGAGCTATCCATTATCTCCTAAAGATAATGCCTGTTCATTCAAAATATTGTTGGCATGGAAGTAAAATAATAACAGCAAGAAGTACATAAAGTCCTGGTGTTGCCCTCTCACGTTCCACAGTGTTCCATTTCATGTCAGAGTAAAGTGAAAGAAAATGTACCAATTAAGTGTATGAAATGAACTCCCAGTGTAATCAAGCATGAAAAATGGGTGAACGTCAGCCCACAGGAAATAATACACTCATGAGTAAAATAGTAATAGTAAGTGCTAGTAAACCAAGTCTATATAAGCAGGGTTTTTGGGGCTGTTATTCAGAGTAGTTCATATTGGCTTCGAACTCTCTCACAGGCATCCTAGGTGCTTGATTTGATGCTGTACTTCTTGTAATAAACCTTTTCTGTATACAAGCAAGACGGTGTCAGCGGAATCTCCTTCATCACCTTCACATCATCGCTATTTAATAAACAACATCCTCCAATGCCAACATTGGCTCATTCTACTCATAGCTATATGCAATTATAAATTTCAGAAACAAACTGCATGACCTGCTTTATTTAATGAGAGCTCATTACATTGTTGGATTCCTGCCAACCTGATCTCACAGAAATACGTGAAATGACCACGACCTATTAACACCGCATTCCGTGGTGGCAGCACGTAATGGGTTGAAATTACGTGCTGCCACCACGAAAACAATGCCAATGTAAAGTCAATTAGGGTCCTCTCCCGTGGTGGACACACGGATTCCCTGATTCAATCACGTCACGTCAACCTCGTTTTCCTCAATGATATCTTTAACATTCCTGTATACACACAAAAACGCGGAAGTGTCCTTGATAACTCAACAATATGACAGGTTAATGTCAAGGCCATAAAATAAAATAAATGTATTTTGCCAGCTTTTGACAGTGTAGGGCTTTAAGAGCATTGTGCTGTGGGCGGATGGGGCGCGTTCCACTACTGTTTTCTAGCTGCTGTCCGCCGTCTGTGGGCTTCATTCCATTTCAGATTGCCATCCGTCTGCCGTAACTGAATCCAAACGCCAGTAATAAATAAATAAATAAGAAGATAAAAATAAAGCTGAGCACAGAAGAACCAGAGAGGAAACACCATCACATGGAGCCGTCTGCCCCTGGCAACCCGGCCACCCTCCACTCCACCAGGGGAGAGTGGACCCCAAGCCAGCGCCACAGAACGGCTGCCCCGCTGGTTATACATCTGACCGTGGCAGCTGTCACACAAACCGCTGCTGAAAATTATACATTTTGATACAGGTAGGCTATATACATATTGCAAAACTCTGCAAAAGTACACCAAAGCATATTTTCGATTCCAAATATTTATTTGAAAACGAAACCATTCATACGGTCAATATAAAACATTTTGTTAGTAATAAAAAACAAATGTAATCTCAATATGAGCCAGCCAGTGGGACTGTGGCTGAACCACTTCCAATGTTCATTCATTCATTCATTCATTCATTCATTCAATCGCGTGTTCAGTGTGTGTGTGTGTGTGTGTGTGTGTGTCAGAGAGGAGTATCAATAAAAAAAAAAGTAATTATTTCGGTGTTTATTTCTTTTATTCTTCCATTTTTTTTAATTAAAATGCGTAATATAGCCAACAATATTATAGACCAAATGTTAATCTAATTATTATTGTAGAATGTATTTAGCAAATCACCACTCTCAACTGGAGACAGCAGCAAAAAAAAAAAAAAAAATTGACGTGAGACATTGAAGAGGTTGTCTCCTATAGTCTGTAATTTTTTATTTTTTTTATCATAACTTCTCGGAAATTACTCAAAAGTAGAACATGCTAAAAGTAAATACAATAATAGGCTAAATAGTATCTAAGCAATAATAAAGTGTCTAAACAATAATAAATATTATCTAAGTTATCTATTAGGCTACCATTCCATTCTGTAAATAGATTTTAACATTTCAATATGATTTTAATATTATTTTTGCTTATTTCATTATTGTTATTATTGGTTTTACTTTTTAGTAGTATTGTATTGTCTGAGGATGACTCATTTTAGTAACTATCTACAGTAAAAAAGATAAAAACAAGCAAAGAAACAAACAAAACTCATTTTATACATGGGGCCTTCAAAGTGCTCTCTGAAACTACACCTGGCATGCTTGTGTCCAAAAAATGAAAAAATCTAAACTTTGTCATAGAGCTAAACCAAATACATCATTGGAAAAGTCTCAACCTGGAGAGTAACATATGTCAGTATGAAGATTCTACATGGCTCCTGCTTTCAGCCATTGACCTTTGAACCTTGACCTCAGTGCATGTTTGAGGGCTTATAACTCAGCAACGAAAGGGGGTACAGACATGGGACCAACTGTTATAGAGAGCTCTTGACCTCAGCTATCATGTGAGTGTAGTCAACAACTGTGGGTGCTGTCAGATATGGATAAAATATGGATAAAATTAATTTTCACCCATTTAGAAATTAGATATTTAAAATCTGATTTCACAAATGTGTTTACCATCCCCTTAAAGTCCACAGTGTACTCTCAATTCAATATTTACAACTTCCAAATCTGGGAAAAACACTTAGATTTTTAAAAACTACAATTCCCTGGGACCGCGCCATGCAGTTTGATACATATCAGCAACATAGTTGTAGTTCTTCTGATTTGCAAAGTAGGGCTCTAAATAGGGTTGTAAAAAGATATATCTACTGAATATATCTAATATCAAGTAAAGCCGAACGAGTTATTACACTCCACCTAGATGAACTATGGTAAGAAAAAGTAAAGATGTCGGCTAATTTTCGATATTTTAGCTAATACACTAGAAACTGCGTTTTTGGGACAGTAGGTTCGTTTGCGGCATGTAAAATAGGGTTGTAAAAAGCTAGATCTACTGAATAAATCTAATATCTAGTAAAGCCGAAGTAGTTATTACACTGCACCTAGATGGACTATGTTAAGAAAAAAAGCAAGGATATTGGCTAATCGTAGTTATTTTAGATAGTACTCTAAAAACGGCGTTTTTGGGACGGTAGGTTTTTTGCGGCTTGTTGTAAAACAGGGTCGTAAAAAGATACATCTACCGAGTATATCAAATGTCTAGTAAAGCTGAACTAGTAATGACACTGCATCTAGATGAAATATGTTAAGAAAAAGTAGGCATGATGGTTCATTTCAGATATTTTAGCAAGTTCTCTAGAAACGGCGTTTTTGTGATTGAATATTTGAATAGGCTATAACAAATATCTAGAACAGCCTAACTATCACGTTATTATCATTATTATTATTATTATTGGTGGGAAATTATAACAGGGGAATGTATTTGCCATTTTAATATCAAGAACACTTCCGTGTTTTTGTGTGTTATACAGGAATGTAAAGATATCATTGAGGAAACCGAGGTTGACGTGATGTGACTGAATCAGGGAATCCCTGTGTCCACCACGGGAGAGGACCCTAATTGACTTTACATTGGCATTGTTTTCGTGGTGGCAGCACGTAATTTCAACCCATTACGTGCTGCCACCACGGAATGCGGTGTTAAGAGGTTGTGGTCATTTCACGTATTTCTGTGAGATCAGGTTGATTCCTGCAGTTTGCTGCTTCTGCTGTTGATATACCTCCAACATTTGTTCCAATAATGGGAGGTATTAGCAGCAGAAAATATGTACATCTTCCTCATTGTGTTAAGGAGATAAATATTTTTTCCCAGCTTACAGTTTGTACAGTAAATGTGATGTGAGATGATTATGCATGGGAAGAGGGCTAATTCACTAGCAGCACCTTACAGGACTTATGGACATTTCCATTACTCAGTTAAAGTGGTTACATCTACATGCAATGTAGGCCACCATTTCAAGGTGCTGAATGCACACTGGCATGCTACTTAAGGCCAGGGTAGGCTTGAAAAGAACCAGTTTGATGAAGTGCCAAAGGCAGAAGTGGAATGGCATTTCTAACAGCCACACTTGAAGGCAAAGGCCAATGGCTGCATGATGTGGGAACTTGTTGAATTGTTGGTATCAGAAACTTACAAAAATATTCAGCCCCCCTAATTTACATATCAGAATATCAGAAAGGTGTGGAGGCAGGAGTGTTAGATGCTGTTCGATGGTCAAACAAGAACTTTGCCTGAGTCAACCTGACTACTTAAAACACACTGCAAATGACCCTCATAAACTTGTTTTTAAATGAAAAGCATCCAATTAAGCCATTTAATGCATGTATTCTGCCAGATTCTGGCAAGGGGACCATAATCTAATTGACGATGCTGATTTAGCAAATTTGAAATTGTTGTGTTAGCAAATTCTGACTTAAGCATGCTGATTTTGACTGCTTCACTCTTGGTTCTGTCATTCAGTCATTAGGTCTGCTAGAGCTGTGTTGTGTCGACATGATGTAACATAAAGGCAAACTTATTTTCTTATCTGTTGACGTAATGTAGCTCCATGCTTCAATGTGTGCAAAAGTTTTCTTCACCATCGCATTTGTTATATTTGTTGTTATTATCTGTTCTTCATTTTCTCCCTGCATTCTGTCCTTTCCTTCATGTATGCCCACTAGCTGAATTATGTTTGAAGTTTGAGATTGATATTTCAGAAAAGGCCTGGTAAGTGGGGCAAGGAACAAAAGAATATTTTGGGTCCTTAAAAATTAAGAAAAAGGTTTGAAATATTGTCCATAAAAATGTGTGGAAACCCTGATCTTGGGCTCATTTGGGTGCCCCAGTGGGTTTGAGTGGCATTGCTTCTCTGTCGCCTCTGGGCGAGGTCAGGTCTCAGGGGGTCATTCACCAGGGAAATTCCCAGCTA
The DNA here is from genome assembly GCF_041903045.1 of Epinephelus lanceolatus. Classification (NCBI taxonomy): domain Eukaryota; kingdom Metazoa; phylum Chordata; class Actinopteri; order Perciformes; family Serranidae; genus Epinephelus; species Epinephelus lanceolatus. The sequence goes on from NC_135742.1 coordinate 47,153,058, forward strand.
AACAGTACACACAACTAAACACATTCTGCTCTGTGCAGTTGGGAATGGACGGAACAGCTATTTTCACTTGCTTACACTAGCTGTCAGTTCTAGACGATGAGGGACCATCTCTCTTCCAAATCAAAATACTTGTTTTTTTCACAAGTATAGTTGATTTTCATTATTAATTATTAATTTAAAGGTATTCTATGCAGGAATTGTTGATTACTGTTTGTAAACAATATCACTAGCGAAAATGAAAGCAAACACCAACCCCAGATTCAGTCTTGTGCTCTATATTTATGATATGTTGGTGCTGTGGCCACAGTCTTCATAGCTTCCTTATTGATGCATGTAGCTTACAGTATGACACGTCGTTGCTACGTTTTTATAAAGTCAAAACCTCACCTGCACTCTGTGCCCAGGAACATTCTGAAACGCAGCAAAATGAGAAGAAATTAAAAAATCCAGACAGAGGGCAGACAGAGTCTCTGCAGATAAATACACCACAATAATAATAATTGAAAGAGAGTACTTCTGTATGAGTTATGAAATTGTCTTTTAAAATAAGTGGAAGAAGAGCCTTCCTTCACCAGATTCTTCACACTAAACAGGACTTGCACTTTCATCATTTCGACAATTTAAACACTTAATATTGGCCTTCTGAAGCTCATTCAACCTAAAACCCAGAATCTTTTGTGAAAAGCCAATCATAGGGAAATGGTCTTCTTGTCTTGTCATGCTCTGTTTGTTTATAAAATGGGGATTTTATGATAATAAGACAAATATGCATAATGTTAGAGTGGAAGTAATTAAGGGGTTGGTGTTTATAGCATAACATGACCTGGAAATCAATCTGGATTGAAAGAGTTGCTTATCGTCTATGTCAGCCTGTAGCATTAAATGTCTTGTATATCGAACAGATCCAGAGAGAAAAACTATGTGCACTATCTGCATGGTTGACTGAAGCAGGTCACGCTGTAGGTCACGTGTAGCAACAGGTTAGGGACCACAGGTCAGATTGCATTGGTAAATAGATGATGAATGGACTGCACTTGTATAGCACTTCACTTAAAGTCATTCAAATAAAACATTCATACACTGGTGGCCAATGCTAACATACAGGGTGCCACCTGCTACTCAGTTTTGACATTCATACACAATTACACACCAATGGAACAGCCACTGGGAGTAATTTGGGGTTCAGTATCTTGTCCAAGGACACTTTGACATGCGGACTGGGGGAGCCAGGGGTCAAACTGCCAATCTTCCGATTTTACTCCCTATACCTCCTTGGGCCACAGCCACCCCAACAACAAACTCATGACACCTTGTACATGTATTGGCCATTTCTACAGGTGGGTGCAGCAGTTATGAATGTGTATGGCCTAAAACAAGAACACCCTGGCCTTAGCATATAGTGTGAACAAAGAACTGAATACACAATCAATTTCTGGCCACAAAGCATCTCATATGCATGTAATTTATATCAGTTATTCTTAATCCTTCAAGGAAAAATGTAGTGATTTGCACTCTTTCTAAGCTTGAGTCAGGCAGTGTTAAATCTAACTCATCATTAAGACTGGAGAGCTAACTTTTTCACATGCTGTATGTAAATAACCCAGTATGTATGTTGTCCTTTAAATAAAAAATTCTGTTAGACAATTAATTGTTGCTTTTGTTACATATTTTTACCTGCCTTACACTAAATTTGCCGCATTCTCTGTTTTGATTATAGTGACTATTACTTTGAAGGCGACTTATAGATATGGACCAGAAGTGCCATTAAAGTAGAGGAAAAAGCAAGTAAAAGAAGAGGGAAATGTGTTGACAGGTAAGTTGTGTCCTGAATTCACTTAAACTGTAATAACTTTGTTTGTTTACATTAACATTAGCCCCAGGTGTAATGATTGTGTCTGTGGTAAGCGTATGAGCTAGCGAACATATTTGTTGTTTTATGTCTTTTTATGCAGCTCTTACGTTGGTTTGGAATGTGTAATAAAAATTCAAAATCATTGGTCAAGAGTTGGTGGGATGTGCTACACTGTATCCTGATGTATCATGTATCTTGTAAACCAAACTAAAATACAAATTTAAAAAAATGACAATATGTATTTTTATCTGCATTTCGATGCTTTTCCAGTTTATTCATCTGCCCAGTATGTTTCTGCAGCATATCTGGCTGCAGTGTGGTATGCAAGATATAGATAGTTAATTGCACAGGCTTTGGTTGGTTCTGAAAAAAAAAAAGAACAAATCGTGTCTACTTTATCCAGTACAAGGGGCAAAGCTTTGTTTCTTTGTCTTGAGTTTTTTTTGTCTCTTGCTTACTTGACTTGATATATTCTCAAACTAAGTGCCAGCTATCAAAATGGAAGCATTAGAACCTTTACCAGTGTTACAAAGTCAATTGAGTACTGTGTGACTAAGTCCAGTTTTAATCAGTCCAGATGGTGACTGGCTGTCACAAGTTTTCCACTCAAAGCTTACCGTAGCTGGAAGTAGCTTGATAGCTCATTCAGTAGTACTAACCGGTATTCTCTGTTTGATCCAACTGTGCTCAGCTGCTGCTGATATCAGCATGTTACTTCCTGAGCATGTTGAACTGCTCCCTGTATGCTGAAGAGTACAGAAGATACTGCTTGGGAGCTTAAGACCAGCTCATGTACCAGAGTCAGAAAGTAGACTAAGGCCCTGATCACACAGAAAGTTTTTTAGCAGCTGGAGGTGGCTTTTTATAATTGTTTTTAATGAGAATGAAGCTTTTTGCTTGCCTTTTGTTGCATTGTGTCTGCACTTTAGGTGCCAACTCGAGGAGTTCAGAGCACCCTGGAGAAGAAGAAGAAGAAGAAGAAGTACCCCACTTCATCTCTTTTTTCATAATCTTTTTTTCCCATTGTCCAGTTGGATGATTTGAGAGGCAGGCCTTCCATGGTGGTCACAACAACAAGTTTACAGTTGGTAAACAATGGAGGAGAAACTCGTGGTAGTAGTTGCTGGATATTCAAACCTATACAGCCCGGTGATAGACAGCAGGTTGCAGAACTGCCCCTGAGTCTTCCAAAAATATACTATCATCGAGGTGAAGCTCCAGGACCAGCTGATGGTACTCCCTGTGTTCAACCCCTTTTTGTTAGGGTCTCACGTACCCACACAGATCTCCATTTACCTGTGCCCAACAAATTACACCAGGAAGGTTACTGTAAGGACATGATGGGGTGGTTGCTGATTGCCTGGCAACAATAAAAAGGCGCAGCAAGTGGTTTTTTTTTTTTTCTTTTTAGTAGTGGTGTTTAGTGGGGGTTTTTAAGGCAGTGCAGTGTGCCTTGCATTTTGCAACCTGCAAAATACTTTGTGTGATCAGGACCTTCGTGCTCCTGAGCCTGTGGATACTATAACCTATACCAGCACAAGTTGTTAGCATGTCCTGCACTCTTGGAGGGTGCAACACCTAGGATTCAAAAACCCCCAAAACTGAAAAGTTTAATATACTTACAGGTGCAGATTAGGTTTAAAGGCCCTACTTAAGCAACCCAAGATTTAACTAGTTTGGTCTCATGATGGTACAAAACCTGACAAAGCTGTAGCCAAGTAAGCTGTTTCCCTTCCTCAGGTCTTCAAGCTAAACTTTACTTAGTCTATGTACAGACACAACAGTGATGTTGACTTTCTCATCTCACTTTAAGAGGAAATGAAAATAATTTGTGGTATGATTCTTGACTTCTACCCAGTGACCTTCCAGCTTGGTCTCACTGCCTGCACATCAAAAATGCCATTTAGGCAGTGACCCTTGGTGTCACATATGAATGCACAATTCACCCTTTGGCATCTCTATGAGTCGCACTGATCTGCGTGGCAGTCTGTCAGCTCGTCTCTTTAAAATCTAGCCTTTTAATCCTGTTTTACACTGCCTTTTATAAACAATATTTTAAACATTGGCTATTTTAAGCGTACTCTTCATCCGGACAAAAGATTTTCGTCTTCCGATCCGTGATTTTAACGCATTTTACGACGAGACCTGCACTGACAGCGTGGGAAAATCCTGTCAGTGGAGACTGACAGCCAGGAAACCTGTCAGCGGACCTGATTCTCTGGGTGAAGAAAAGCCTGTCTTCTCACCAACATCTCCAACAACATTATCTGTGTGGATACTGACTTACCATCTGCTGATCATCTGCAACAGGGCCCGTCATTGGCTCTTGGTGGTAAGTTTTCCAACCAAGCCTATCCACAATTTCTTCGAGCAGAACCCTGCTGTCTCACCACTGCAGGCTCCACACAGAGCCCTGCCGTGTAAGTTTCTCAAACTCTCCTCTGCTCTCCACTTTTGGGCAGCCACTTCAGCACAATTGCTAGCCTATTTTCCTGCACCCGTCGCTGGCCTTCTCTCTCGTTTTCCCCTGTTTCAGCACCACCGATGGCTCCGGCACCAGTGATTGCGGAGCTAAAATCGGAACTCCAGTCCATCGAGCAGCTCATCCAGGACCTCCTCCAGCGGCAGTCGGTGCTGGTCTCCCAGCTGGCGTGCCTGGAGCCTGCGGATAACCAGATCCAACAACGGTTACTTCTGACGGCCCTGGTCTAAACTCCACTCCCTGGTCTTCTGTTGTTAAGGGCACTAAAAAGATATCTCTTCCCCTCTATGACTCGTCTAACATCGGTGACGATGATATTCCTCTTTCAAACTTTTTCTCCCCCCTGGCGCTTCCTTCTGGGCCTGTCTCCCCCCCTCCTGCACACAGTGCGGCCCAGGTCCAAAAGCGCTCCTCTCCCGTCAGCGTCACCTCACCCTCGGACTCGCCATCCTCTTCATCAGCCCCCCAAGACGCAAACGGCCCTGTTTCTCACAGCCCCAAAATCAGTCCCACTCAGTATCTGCTTCAGCATCCTCTTCTCCATCTTTACAGCCACCCTCTTGTACTACTAGTCTTCTCCCCTCTCCCACTCCCCCCACTATATTACTTTTATTACTTTTAACCATGATTGACACGTTGCACAGCACAACCCGGACCAACATCCTGACTCTGTCTGTCTCAGCATTGCACCTGACAATGCGGGTCCTGCTGTTGCTGGTCTTGTTTCATCTATTCCACCTATTGTTACAATCAGATCCAGCCATCTCCATAATAGATTCAAATCAGTTAAATAAAGAAACCTCACCTACATCAAATGTCACCAGACTTCATCCAGAGCTGCTCCTGAAAAACAACAATCTAGAAGAACTATGTGTGGACTTTTAAAAATCAGATCCCTATCATCCAAAGCTGTCTTAATAAACGATCTTATATCAGAATATAACATAGATATATCCTGTCTTACTGAGACCTGGCTACATCCCAACGAGTATGTTTGCTTAAATTAATCCACTCCGCCTAGTCATTGTAATAGGCCTACCCATATCCCTCGAGAGAGTTGCAGAGGTGGTGGTGTCGGAGCCATTTATAACTCGAATCTGTTAATTAATCCAAAACCTAAACTTCACTACAACTCATTTGAAAGCCTTACTCTCAGTCTCTCACACCCAACTTGGAAAACAATGAACCCAATACTATTTGTTATAGTATATCGCCCTCCTGGTCCATACACTGAATTTTTATCTGAATTCGCAGAGTTTTTATCAGGTCTGGCCCTTAACACAGATAAGGTCATTTTAGCAGGAGATTTTAATGTTCACGTGGATGCTAAGAATGATGGCCTTAGTTCTTCATTTATGGGACTTTTAGACTCAGTTGGCTTTTCCCAGATTGTAAATAAACCCACACATTGTTTGACCTCATTCTGTTATATGGTTTTAATGTCGATCACTTAACTATCTTTCCATATAATCCTCTTTTATCAGATCACTTTTTAATAACTTTTGAATTCCTGCTACTAGACTACACACCTTTAGATAAAAATGTCTTCACTAGACGTCTGACTGACAGTACAGTGGCAAAATTTAAGGAGTTGATTCCAGCAACCCTGAACTCAGCAACATGTCCCAATACAAAAGGGGACATGTGTACTAACTTAAGCCCCTCTGAAATTGACCATTGTGTCGACAGTGCAACAAGCTCTCTCCAAATAATGCTGGACTCCACTGCTCCTATAAAAAAGAAGATAATAAAACAAAAAAGGTCAGCTCCTTGGTACAACTCCCAAACCCGCAAATTAAAACAACTGTCATGTAAAGTTGAAAGAATATGGCGTTCCTCCAAAACAGAAGAATCTCACCTAGCCTGGCAAGAAAGTCTCAAAAATTATAAGAAGGCCCTGCACAATGCAAGAGCTGCCTATTACTCATCCTTAATAGAAGACAATAAAAAAACACTCTAGGTTCCTCTTCAACACTGTAGCCAGACTGACAAAGAGCCAAAATTCCATTGATCCATCTATTCCCATAGCTCTCAGAGTAATGACTATGAAGTCAGTTCTTTAACAATAAAATTATAACTACTAGAGACAAAATAAATCACATCCTCTCCCCAACCAGCAATGTCTCATCCTCAAACACAGGAACCGTTGAAATAGCCGTAAACCTTTCTATGTGCTTAGATGGTTTTTCTCCAGTCGATCTTTCTGAGCTAACCTCAATCATTTCATCATCTAGACCATCAACCTGCCTCCTAGACCCCATCCCAACTTGGCTGCTCAAAGAAGTTTTCCCCTTAATCAACAACTTGGTACTTGACATGATCAACCAATCTCTTCTAACTGGTTATGTGCCACAATCCTTTAAATTAGCAGTAATAAAACCTCTTCTTAAGAACCCTTCTCTTGATCCAAATATCTTAGCCAACTACAGACCCATTTCTAATCCTTCTTTTCTCTCAAAGATCCTGGAGAAAGTAGTGGCCAATCAGCTATGTGATTATCTCCACAACAACAGTTTATATGAGGATTTCCAGTCAGGTTTCAGAGCGCATCATAGTACAGAAACAGCATTAGTGAAAGTTACCAATGACCTTCTAATGGCATCCGACAAAGGTCTTCTTTCTGTTCTAGGCTTGTTAGACCTCAGCGCTGCTTTTGATACCGCTGACCATCAGGTCCTACTACAGAGATTACATTCAATTAACATCAAAGGAACTCCACTAACCTAGTTCAGATCCTACTTATCCGATTGATCTCAGTTTGTACACGCTAATAACAACTCCTCCATACGCACTAAAGTTAGACATGGAGTTCCCCAAGGTTCAGTTCTTGGCCCAATACTCTTCACCTTATACATGCGTCCATTAGGTAACATCATCAGGAAACACTCCATAAATTTCCACTGTTATGCAGACGATTGCCAGTTGTACCTATCCATGAACCCAGATGAAACTACCGGTAATCAGTTAGATAAACTTAAAGTATGTCTTTCAGACATTAAGACCTGGATGACCAGTAACTTTTTGCTGTTAAATGAAGATAAAACTGAAGTTAATCTCAAGCTAATCTCAAGAACTGCATTTTATCACCTCCAGAACATTGCAGAAATCAGACAAATCCTGTCCATAAATGATGCAGAAAAATCGGTCCATGCTTTTGTCACTTCCAGGTTAGATTATTGCAACTCCTTATTATCAGGCTGCACTACCAAATCTGTAAAATCCCTTCAGTTGATCCAGAACGCTGCTGCACGTATACTAACTAGAACTAGAAGAAGAAAACATATTACTCCAATACTAGCTTCCTTGCATTGCCTCCCGGTCAAATCCAGAATAGAATTCAAAATCCTCCTCCTCACTTACAAAGCCCTTAATGGTCAGGCACCAACATACCTCAAAAACCTCATTACACCCTATGAACCCACTACAGCACTCCGCTCTCAAAATGCAGGCCTACTAGTTCTTCCCAGAATTTCTAAAATTAGAATGGGAGGCAGAGCGTTCCATTATCAGGCCCCTGTCCTGTGGAACCGTCTCCCAGTTTGGGTCCGGTGAGCAAATACCCTCTCTACATTTAAGAGTGGGCTTAAAACTTTTCTTTTTGAAAGTGCTTATAGTTAATCCTCCTGCCTAGCTTGGTGTTGTTTGCTTGTTTGTTTTTTGTTTGTTTTGATTGCTTGTTTTATTGGACTCTAACTGTTGCTATTGGTTATTGCTTTACGTTTTCTTTGTTTGCTTCTTCATGTCTGCTTTCTAATTTGTGAAGTGTATTGGGAACATGTTGCATATTGATTTTACACTTTAAATAAAGATTGATTGATTGATCTCTCAGTCAACTCCAATGTAAACCCATCTGCATTATTGAAAGAGCAACAGATGTCGTAGTGCGAAAGTCCACAAAGGGCATGTGGAGGTGGATGAGTCCAACAAGCACTGGACTTTGACCCAGGAGAACAATGTTAATGTCCTGTATGAAACTGAAAGCCAACATTGAGTTATTTTGTCACACCACTCGTAAGTCACATATTCACGTGGCAGACGTCAATGTCTTTTCCCTAACCAAGGGAAACCCAAGTAGTTCTGTTGCCAGAACTTAACTGCTGACCCTCTGCATGACGATTCATTGCAAAGGCTGCCCAAGGGTCAAAACATGATGAGTAGAAATGAAATCATGTTGGATCCTCAGATCTCAGGCCTGTTTCTCTGACTTCTAAACTACAATCCATCTTAGATTAGACAATTTCTTTGACAAAAAGATGCAAATAGATATCCAAAGAACTGCAGAAAAGCAAAACAGTAACACCTGGTTTGACTGTTCCTGCATGTCTCAAAAAAACTATTGTGGGGTCCATCTTTTCCCTGCGTCATGAATCACTGGTAATAGGTTTCCTTCTTTGTTTATCTTACTGTGGCCACATGCTTGCCACTGTTGGCTGCTTCTTCTTGGACTCCCTGCCTCAGTGTTCATCACCTACATTATGCTTCACACCACTGTGTTGTCTTATTATTTGCATTACAGGGGCAGGGGCCTCAGTAGCTTGGGGAGGAGGAGGCACCATGGTTCTCCATCCAAGTGACCCCCCCTGAGGACTTAACCCACACCGTCTCATCTCGCTGTTGCATAATGGATGAAGGACAGACATTGGGAGGGAGGGAAGGAATGAGAGTGGGACCCTTATTACCTTTTGATTAATTTTTAATGAGGTAAACAGGTCTTTCCAGGTCACCTGCAGGCTCACACACACCCATGCTGGGTGGTGTGTCTTCCCCATTGCTGAGTTAGTGCTGCCTGCTTTGACATCCTCCATGGCTGCAGGGACTCCATAGTATAATTAGGTCTCACTGTCATTGACAGAACGTGTCTCACTCCCCACAGAGTCCTTTTCCTTTCCTTCAAGTTAGATGCCACCAATTAAACAGTGACAAGAAGACATTTTTATAAGTGCTCTAGGGAACCTTTGCCTCACTTTTCCTCTTGCTGACTCTAGATGAAGTTTACCAGCACCACAATTAAGTTTGTGTATATTCTTTCCTAATTGATTCTTTTGCATTTTGTAGCTCATGAATTGGATTTTAAGTAGGTTGTGTAGGTGAAACCTGATTTTGAGAAAGACCTGGTGTTTTTGCAGTCCAACATCAGTACTGAAACATTTAGTGCAAGTAATTTGTTCTCTCTCTTTGCTTGGCATGTTGTGGTAGAAGATTTTTGTTTGTGTATAAAGGTAAATGACTGAAAAAAAAACTGAACATTGTTGTGCTCTAATGGAAAAATAGGCTCCCTCATGCAGACACCTGGCTCTGGAGCAGCAGAAATTGGATGACAGGCGAAGATGCATGTATGAGGTGTCATCTGGGAAATCAAACTCGCTCAGTTCACTTGCTCTGAATGCCGGTGAACAGGTATGCCTCCACAAAGGTGGAACTCCCACAGCAATTCTCTGCAAAGCTTGGCAAGGCTGTGAAAGAAGGAGAGAGAAAGAGAGTGTGACAGGAAGGTGAGAATAGGAACAGATGGAGAGATGCAGAGGATCTACATTTACAGTCATTTGAAACAGGTGCTATACATAGCCAAGCTTTCAACCCATCATCTAATCTAAATGATATCATTACAGCCAGAAGTCATTAATGAAGATCTATGCCACTAGACTGGATAGATTTACTCCCCCTCTCTTGGGAGTGGGGATGAAAATGAATTTAGGGCCTCTCAAGTCATTGAATTTGCTTTTTATCACCCAATAGCCATACTACATATGTGCCATTGTGCTGTATATAGGATTAGAGAGGATCTTTTCTGCCTGACTGACTACTCGCTCTCAGCAACAAGATGAGGATCATTTTATGAATCTCAGTGGAGAAAAGCTCCACTCAGCCTGGACGAAACCCTCAGCGCATACACCCCACCAATGTTCGGCATGGATATTCACTCACATACCACCAATCTTTATCAACCTGTGGGCCTTTTGAGATTTAAAAAGCACATTTCCCCAAAGGCTTTTTCATATCATTAGACAAACATATTTATTTAGCTTCAAACTTCGTGTTTTGTGGATCGACATTGTTAGCACCTTTCAACATTTGCTCAAGAAATGAAATGCCAAGCAAAAAACAAAACATATAATTGTGAAGGTCAAAAGAGTTTTTGCTGCATTCTCTTCTCCAGCAAGGAGAAGAGAATGCAGCATAAAATTGTTTTGCATTGTAGAAAACACTTTTCATCCACTATTAGATTAAAGACTGTCTATCATCTACTTTAAATGATCTGATCCATTACTGCCTTAACTAAATTTAACATTTAATTTGTCCATCTCACAGCATTATAAATGTATATATGTACAATAAAATCCTCCCATTTAGTTGAGCTATTGTCAACAAGTCTGTCTGTCTGTCTGTCTGTCTGTCTGTCATTCACTCATTCATTGGCACCATCATCAGCACCGACAAAGCCCTGTATTATCAGTCTGACGGGTCATATTCTGGCTTAATGAGTGTCACACCATCCTCCACACTGGCTCTCATGGAGGATCTTTTGATGTGCATTTCTCTGCTGTCTGAAGTCTGTGTTTTTTTCCCAAGAACAAGAGGTCAATAGGAGCTGTGTGGCACAGGATCCTCCTGAGCTCTTTGTTCCTGTGTTTATTTGACGCAGTTCTGTCTTGAGCACAGAATGACTGGTAATTACAATCAGTGTACATTTGGTACCCCAAGCAAACTCCAATCAAGAGATGGTAACTGACACGGCTGTGTGATCCAGTGTTTCAGGCAACTACTTGATGTTTATCACTGAAGCAGTTGAATGTATGAATTAGTGACAAAGAAGCCACCATTCAGGTCAGAGACAGCCAAACAACAATGCGATTTCCATAATATAACTATAATACAACTAACTAATAGGCTAATCCTTAGGATTTTCATTATATTGAACCCCATTTTTGATAGCATTTATGGTCGACATATAGGCAGTTTCATCATAACTGGCAGAATACACATTTCTAAATTGCGCACTCATGCACAAATATTTAAGGCTAATGCTGGACATTTAAATACTTATTAAATTTGGTTTTGTTTTTGCAGACTGTCTATGCCATTATAAGACTATTAACTGGGTGGTGGCATGACCATAAAAGACTGAAGTCGGGAAGAGCAATTAGTGCTGGGTGCTGCAACTGCTTGTTTTAGTGTGTCATAGTAGATGATTTACAATGCCTAAGCAAAAAGCATGTCAACATTTATTGGCCTTCAGTGTCATGTCTCTTGGCCAAGTAAAAACAAGAGGTTATGAAATACATGTTAAGTTTGGCTGTGCTGTAAGCCGTGTCTGTCGAGTAGCTCTTCTTCTGTTGTATTTTTGATAGACTCACCCTCAACGCATGATTGCTGCCCCCAGTGTTTAATATACATGCCATCTGAAACCTGATTCTTAGTATTATAAGTTGTTGGAAGTCCTCTTGGTTCATAGTAACTGAGACCTGACCCAGTGCTCACATCTGGGAAGGGGCTGGAGAGAGGGGGGTTGGTCAAATGATATTTAGTGGTGCGGGGTGGAATCCTTTTTATCGCCATAAGCTTGGGACCAAAGCATTGTTTCTATTATGCAGTTTGGTCCCGTTAAGTTCATTTCACATTGAAACTGTCCTTTTTTGCATTTCCATTGTCAAAAGTTCTGGATAGTGCCAATAGAGCCGTTCTGTTCCATCCAGTTTTTTTGGTTGCCTCTCTTTTGAGTAACTAGCACACTGATCCGAAACTGAAAGATAAAGCTGAAACACAGAATTGCTAATCTCACTCCACTACAGTGGACTATAACCATTGCACCTATGGTGGCGTACATCAGTCAACTCTGATTATAAAATAAAAGGATGTTCTGCTGCCTTTTCATCACTACCAGTTAACAGTGAGGTAGCTATACACTGAGAAAAATGTTTTAGTGATGATTGGATCTTCAAATACCTAATACAATGAATATGAATTTCAACTGGTTTGTGCAAACTGCAAATATCTATTTTCTCACTTGGAGAAAAAAAGTGGTGGAGTGTAGTTCCTCTGCAGCACTACACCCTTGCCTTGCTCTGAACACTCCATCCTGTTTGTCTTTGTTCTAAAAATGTCCCACAACTGCGCTCTGTGGATGATCAGAGAGGTGGAGGCATTATTGGTGAAGAGGAAATACAGCAAGAGCTGGATAGTGGTGGAAATGCTAAACAGATGAACTTTGGGTACACAGCTGTATGGGTTTTGTATGGTTCAAGGTGTACTTTACTGTAAGTATTTTGTGGAAATGTGGCTTCTGTGACTGTTTGTCTAATACCCAGACCCAGCCCATTAAGACCGCTATAATATTATTGATATGCACTTGTCATTACCACTGGTAACCAGAAGTATGGCCACATCAATCAGGACGAACATCTCAAGGACCAGTCACACTAGCATTTAAAACAGCTTAATTAATGTCAGTGAAAGTGTGCCATCTTAGGATTTGCTTGTGGCTGTGACATAAATCTACGAAAATAGTTTGCACCAAATTTAACTTTGGTGAACACTAACATGCAAAATCACACTGCTGACCAATAGCAGGCCATCTTGACAGTGCTAACATTTGAGGGAGAACCCAAAATGAGGAACCTATCATTTCTTTATAAGATGCTGTACCATCCAGGTGCAGCGCAAAATAGTCATGGTTTAGCAGATAGATGTAAGACATGTTAACAGTGCAAATACATCTTTCTGAATAAACTATGAATTTATTGTCAGGTCAGCACCCTAGCTAACTAGCATGGTTACCATGAGCTCACCAGCCACAGTAGTTCATGAAATAGCCCCACAAGTACCTATATCATCATGATTCTAGAACCTTGAATAGAATATTTGGTGAAGACAAATTAATTCCACTGATTTCACAGTGCCATTTTCTGGTGTGACCAGGTTTTTATATAGAACAGCTAAAATAACAGCGTGGAGCAACTCACCATTTTGGTCCAATACATCATTTTAATGTACATTCAGTGTTTGTCTGTGTGTCCCTCAGTCTCACAAATAGAGCCAAGGCAGTCCCTGTCCTCTCCCTGCTTTTAAGTTCTTTAATGCTATGTTAATGCAGACCCTGCATTCACTCATGTCTTGCTTTCCATTGGTCTGGCTGCTGCAATTTGCTGCTAATGGTCCAAACTCCCCCCCCCCCCCCGCCCCCCCCCCCCCCCCCCCACACACACCATCACCCCACCTATTCCTGCTGCACCCTTTCTCTTAGTCTCTTTCCCTCTCTCTCTTTCCAGCCTTGAGGCGCCTGTTTCAGCTCCCTTGCTTTCAGTCACAATGCTGTAGAGAGGGTGAATAGCTGGGGGGCATTTAAGAGAGCAGTAGGTGGGAGTGGAGTCTAACCGCAGAGGGTCTTCTGTTTAAGAGAAAGGGAACTCACTCTTTCTCCCTCACCATCTCAGCCGCTCTCCCTCTCTTTCTCTCTCCCTCTCTGTCTCCTCGCTGGCTGCACAACATCAGCTGGCTCTCTAGGTAGACGTGAGTAAATACTCCAGTAGAACAGAGAGAAGAGGGAAGATGACAGAGCTGTCAGCGCTCTGAGAGAAACACACTGGTGAAAACATTTGTCAAGGCTGGCTGATACGGCGCTGTTCAACACTGCTTCTCCTTACATTTCCTAATCAGTGGAGAAGCTGTGAGCATTGTGTAGGAGGTAAGTCACCTTCTTTACCTGCATGGAGCATGTGTATTTGAATGGGAGCAGAATGAATGGGCTAATTGCTAATTCAGTTAATTGAATTGCTATTATAATATAATATAATATAATATATTAGAAGTTGATTATAAAATATTATAATGTTTTAGTCATTTTCTATGAAGTCCACTGTAGGACTAAAACTGAGGACAATAGCAATTTTTAGCAATTGTTTAATCTACAAAATGTCAAAGCATAGTAAAAAAAAAAGGTCATTATAAGAGTGTCATCTTCAAATTATTAATTTTGTTCAAAAGCCCAAAATGTAAAGTTTACAGTGATACAAACACAAGAAAAATCCTCCAATTTGAAAAACTAAAACCAATTAACATTCGACATTTTTGCTTGATAAATGACTCAAATTAAGTGATTATCAAAATTGTTGTTAACTGTTTCATGGCTAACACACAATGTGAATATTTTATATTGTCACTTCCAGTAGAGAATGTGGGCAACAATAAAAACATTCATTCCTTTCATTTAAGCAGCTTCTGTAATTGATTCTCAGGTTTTACAAGTAACGACTTAAGAAACTGGCTTCATTTTGCTCTTTACTGAATGCACTTGGGTGCCAAATTTGTTTTACTGTAAAAGTTTTTCCTCCTGCTGGCTATTTCCTCTTTATTACCAGAGCAGGTAAAAAGAGTAACGTCCTCAGAGATGGAAGTCTGTGATGATCTACTGAATTATTCTGCTTGCATTAGGGCTGATGCTGGAGAGATGGGTATGGTGAGCTTGTGTGTCTGCGTGTGTGTGTGTGTGTGTGTGTGTGTGTGTGTGTTCACCGGAGTAGCTCCAGCTGTACACTTCATGGTTGCCAGCAGACAGTAGGCTTGTGTAACCCAGGAGACAGACAGCTGCTCTGTATTAGATGCTGCTGGTTGGTTCCTCTTCCAGACACACACACACGCACACACACACACACACACACACACACACACACACACACACACACACACACAGTGGCTGTTCCTCTCCATGTGCTTTCCAGTCTCCTATCAGGTCAGCTCCATTTGTGTGCCAGTTGGATCCCAGACAAACATACTGTATGAAGTAGAGGATGTATAATAGATAAGTAAATAAGCTTGTATTCACTGATATGGGTGTGTGACAGCAGCATCTTTTTTGGGTTGCTGCCAAATGCTTGCAATGTGTACTGTCCATCAGTTTTAGAAACAAATTGTAAGACTAAAAGTGAGCTTATGTAACTTTTGTTAAACAGTGACCTCTGTGGCCACAAGTGTCAATTGCAGGTTAATGGTAAATGCTAAAATATAATTTAACAGTAGCAAAAAAAAATAAAGAAGCATCATGAGTAATGCTACTGAGTCAGATTATCAGTTACACAGCATGTGCTTTATACATACATACATACATACATACATACATGTAGAAAGTTTTCTAACATTAGCAATCATAAGCTACTGGCCATATCAGACTAAGTAAAGCTGTAGCAGCCCATGAATGTATGTTACATAGTCTCACTTTAGAGCTTTTAGCATCAAAACTGTATGGGGGATTCTCCACTGAAAGCTAATGCAATTCTTTGGGTCTTTAAGGTAGCAATTCTTTAGGGCAGATTAAGGCAGGATTTATTGCAGGTTTCACAGATTTACACTGTATACCCCTGAGGCTGTGTGCAAATTGTATCTCATGGTGCCTGATATGGGAACCCCTGTGTATATCCTAAAGAGAGTTAGAGGGAGGGAGGGAGGGAGGGAGGTAAATGTGTGAGTCAGAGAAGAGAGAGGAGTGGGTCTGTATGGGATATGAGGTGGGCTGTGATGGAGCAGACCCACAGGATACCAGGGCAGCATGTGTTGCATGGTATTTGTGTATGATAAGGAAATACAAACTCAATGAAGGAGCCTGGCTGAGTTTCAGATGCTATGATGTCGCGTTCACTGATTCACTTAAACTATCTGAAATATCACTTGGAAGATCTTTGTCTAACTTTGACGTATTGCACAACTATATTTCCATATACGATTGTCAGTGTCAGTGCAGGCTTGGTGTAAATGGTTTATGATGCTTTGGCTACACATATGAGTGGCCACTGACAGTGACACTCGGCATAACGATGAGTGGGAAACGGGCCTTTGTTTAGACAGCTGTTAGCTCCCAGTGCTCATTGCCCCACAAAGCTCTTGGAAGGGGTGACTGCCTTTAACCCCACTTAGCTCCTCCACTGGTGACTGAAAGCACACTGTAATTGTGAGTATTCAAGATGACTCATGCTGGGAAAGACTCAGGAGAGATGCAGAGATGTTTTGATTGGACTAAATTAACTTCTTTTTTAATTAAGGCTGATGCAGATTCTCATTGTCGCCTCTTCTCCTGCCTTTCCCTTTGTCTCCCTTCTTCAGCGTAGTCATTGGTTTCTAATAAAATGTCCTGCTGTCTCTACATATTGTGATGTTCAGAGAAATTTCACATTATTTATGAATACATCTTCAGATGAATTTGAGTGGGCTGCGCTGCTGGTTTAAATGACCTCCTGTGGACTTTTCCAAGAGCAACACCAGCAGCTCCAAGTTTTGATTTGTCTTATATTTTGGTTGTAATCAAATACCTGGAAAACTGCCATTCCTGTTATCCTCAGCTATAGTTGTATCAAAATATGTCACTTTTTTTAAAGATGTACACTTAATTTCTAATAAAGCTCACTTTAGGAGAATCTGACGAAGGAAGAAAAATCATATCTCCGTAAATTCTAACATTCTTGACTGAACTTGAAGGCACCAGTTGTCCCCACAAAAGTCACCACAGTCTTTTCCTGTGTCTCACTCAGGCCCAGTCAGATTAGTCATCGCAAAGGAACAAAGACCCCCCTCAAAGAAATCCAGTGTTTTAAAGCATCCCAGATGGTTTTTAATGTTCCTCTGATGCTAATGTGCGATGGGAAAGGAGTGGAAGACTTGGAGCTGTGGGATCCGGGATGCCTTTGTATTGACCGGCCCTCCATTGGAGGCATCCAATAGAAGAACACATGTGGTAGATACTTCGCTCTGACACTTTGCCTCCACCAGTGACCCCACACATTGGAATGCATGAGCCATAATGTTCTTGGAACAAGACTGGGGCCCCTTTGAGAGTGGCAGACAGTTTAAGTTGGTGAAAATGGTAAAAAAAAAAAAAATGAAGAACGGACCCCGGGGACTAGGGTCATTAGGCTCATACAAGTGTTTGAATGGAAGGCACTCCCAATTTGGACACACAACACGCTTCAGGCTTTCATCACAGACAAGGACAAACAGATGTCCGGGTATCACAGCCAACACGCTCGCTTCCATTTCTAGTGGAGAGAGAGAGGGAAAAAAAATTCCATCCTGTTTGAATGGAAGTAACCAATAAACCTCTAGTGTAAAGTGCTGAAATATGCAGCCTTTGAAAGCCTGTCAAAGTCCTCTTACATGTTTACTCAGCATTCTTTATCAAAGGACTTTATCTAAAAAATCTCTGCAGTGTTTAAAAATCTAGTCACTGAACAACTCAAATATCCAAGATATTCCACATAGAAAAGGAGATTTTGTAGTCTCCAAAAACAGTTTCATTTGGTCAAAAAAGCAATAATGCAGACAGTTCTGGGTCACTAAGCATGTGAGTTTGTTGTATCTTTCAGTTTTTAGTTTGTATTTTCACACTCCTCTATGTCAGGTCTGCTGTTGGTGCCACTTAAATAAATATGCTGATACCAGTTTCATGTTCAGAAGTTTAGAAATGCAAAATAAGACAGCCAAACACTCTCATGAGATTGCAAAGATATTGTGTTCTCACCTTGCAGCTGATTACTTGAGAGAGAAGGTGTGAGTTACATGGTAAGCCTAGACAAGTCCCAGAGGTCGACATCAATGCCTCTGTGTAGCGTGACAACAGAGGAAGCAGCCAGGTACGTGCCAGATTTTTATAGTAATTGCAGTGCAGTGTGAAAGCTGAGAGAGGAAGTAGGTAGAACAGAGGGCTACGCAATTACAAGTGTCTGGAGAAAACAGCAGGATGTGCTGTAAAGGCCACACATGAGACTGCCAAGTCTCCACACCACACAGGGGTTAGGCTAATAAACAATGGGTCACCAGCACCCAGCATGTTGAAAAGCTCATGAACAATGACTAGCTTCCAACCTCTCCATCTGGACTCAGCAAGCATAGGACAGAGGCACAACAAAGGAAGAGCCATAAAGAAGCTCAGCACAGTACAACTAAATTGAGATTTGACTGTCTGCTGTGTGATTGACCCAGTGAGTAGTCTTGTTTGCTCAACATTGTACTCTCCATATCACAGTGTCAAAGTTGGTTTTAGTTGAAGAAATAGACTTCATTTTAATCAGTCAGACATCTTAGCTCTGGCTCCGAATCCCTCTGGATGTTCTATGAGTGCGACAGGGCTCAGCCTTGGCAGAGTATTCTCTCCGAGTATCCAGATAACTGTTTTTGCCGGTATCTCAGATCTAGCCTCCCTGTCCGCCTTATCAGCTAAGAACACACCAACCCCCACACTGCTATCTGTGTCATCAGATCCAATGGGGTCACAGCAGAGAGCCAATGAGCACAGCCTTGCTTGATGAAACCAGCCTTCTTTTCATCCATCAAAAAGAACGTATCCCCCATTTCATATCTGTTTAGCAAGTCAAATTATTATTTATTTTTTACCATCTGGGAAATAATGATAGAGTTTTGTGGTAAAAATATTGAAATGGGTTATTGGTTTTACATCAGATGGTGTGAGAGGGGATAGAAAGATTTGTTTGTCAAAGGCAAAGACATTTTTTGTGTTGAATATAATTATAGTTATTACACTCACCAATACTACCACCTGGCTATCCTATAGTGTCATCTGCACCCAAGTGATAATAATCCTCTATATCTATAAGGACATCCTAAATAATCTATTAAGCTTCATTACATTCCTAAGACTTAACAAAATCACCTTATGTGACCAAAACAATTTGTCACAATGAGAAGGTAATGTTTTTTGTTTTACATATTTTGTTTTTTTTACAGTTCTAAAACTTATTTTACGACAGGTTAATTTACCCGTTATCTTTAATTAAAAATACAATCACAAAATACATATACAAATACATATAATCGTACATATTAGAATTCCAATACTTGACCAAGATTTCAAAACACAAAGATATTCAGTTTATTGCTGTAGATAATTTTTCATCAGAGCTTTCTCTCCTGTTGATGGTATGGTGAGAACACTGGTGCTTCACCTAAACATAAAGAGGCAAAAATGCTTAGTAGAGCTGAGAGGAACTGCAGAGTTATGTTATAATTCCCTGTGGCTTCATCACTACAGGTGACACCTTTCATATTGGAATGGGAATCGCCTTGTTTAGTTTAGCTATATATATATATATATATATATATATATATATATGTATATATTACATTTTTCATGTCACTATATCACCATTTAGACTAATCTGATGTTTGTAAAGTCTATAAACACAATGACTGAACAAACATTACTATTTCTGTGTGCACATTTTGTAATCAATAACATGGTTATCGTAGATTAGCTTGGCTAACCGTTAGCTGTTAGCCAATAGCCATGTCTGTAATAACTCAATAAACGGTCTGTGAATTTTTTTTTTTTTTCCAGCGGATGTCTTAGTTACAACATGATTGAGCGAATTGGAGTAGTTTCATGTCGTATCCGACAACGAGAGGCTTTTAACAGATGACGTCCTGATGTTAGCTTTGCTGCTGCTGTTAGCTGTCCCTGTCAGCTGCAGCCACTGATGCTTTCTAGACATCGTGATCTCCCAAAACTAAATAAATACCACACATAGCAACACAAAACTGCTTTGCTAGCTCAATTATGTTGCAACGGCTGGATGATTGATGCGTACATGCTGATTCGGGTGTGATCAGAGCTGATCCACGCATCACTATGGCTTAATAGCTACTCAGTCAATAAAAACAACCCGTCCTGTGTTAGGAGTGTATGTCGCTGACAGAAAGAAATAAAGAAAAGAAAAAAAAAAGATAGAAAAGCAGCATACACCTCACATATTTATTTCTCACAGTTGCGCACACGTTTGGCTGGCATGCAGAAGCACCATCTGTGTGTCTGTGTGTCGAGGGTGCGAGCTGCAGCTTCAGCTGCTCAGGTAGAGAGGCTGTGTAGCCCGGTGTGTTTTTTCGCTGATTCGGTTCTGCAGGTTCTCTGCTGGTACACTGGAGACGGGGATCAAGCAGTTTGTCTCACTCAGGATAGATTGTGCTTTTTTGGTTCATAGTTTTTGATTGACGTGCGATTTATTCGCATTTAGAGGGAATTATTTTTACTGGCAATTACTGGATAACGGACACATGGGCACAGTTATCTATATAAAGTACACAGACTAACTAACTAACTAACTAACTGATTGACTAACATAAACAATTGAAAATTGAAAAAAATTAGCTTGCACCGTTAGCTCTGGTAAGGGACGGGAAGCCACGCACAAAAACACGGAAGTTGATCACTATTTACTTCCGTGTTTGAAAATAAGGTGAATAACACGCTGTTGGTTTGTCACTATGAGCATATGATTTATTATTTATAAAACATATTGAATAGTGTAGCTTTAAAATCACAATTAAAAACAAAAAGACTTGATGAGAGGGAGATTTTGCAAAAATAAAGCTTTACATCTTAAACATATCATCCAAATAATGGATGAAGCTGGTTCCATGACATTATGAATGACAGCTCTTTGAGCTCATATCATATTTGTAATGGCCAGTCAGTCATTCTGTGAAATGTGCACTGACCTGCTACACCTAAGCGGCTATTGAAAAATGCATCTGTCTGATAAGACAGAATGTGGAGACATGCCACATTCGAATCAAATCCTGCACTCAGCCTTATCTTAAAGGGATAGTTTGACATTTTGGCAAATTCGCCTACTGCCGTAATCCCTATAGTCATATGAGTAGGTACATTACCTTTAATTGTCAGTGCCGGCTGTTCTGAGATTGGTGGGACAGAGCTGCCCACTGAAATGGAGGTGAACAGTACAGCCCCCTCTCTCCCTCAAAACTAATCAAATACACCATCAAATGACTCCAAAACGCCCTAGTGGACAACACATGGCTTGCGCATTCCCCACACTATGAAATAATAATGTATAATTAAGTAACATTACGACACATGAAGCAAATACTCGGCACTACTTTCTTGAGTAAACCACAGACACAGTGTGCACCTGAGACAGTGCCGTAGTTATTGCTTGCAGCCTTGCATTTGCGGTATCGTCAGCTGGACGCACCAGAAAGTTTGAGAAAGTGTTGTTGTAAATCATGGTTTACAACAAGCCGAAGACATGGAACAGAGTGAAGTTTCACATAGTACCAACCAAAAACACGGACAGGATGAAACAATGGCTATTTGTGCTGGACATCGACCCCAACATGCCTGTGGAAATGGTCCGGAAAATGTTTGTTTGCTCCATCCATTTTTTACCAGAGGACTACAGTGACAGAAGCTCAGGAATGGTTCAAATGCTTTTCTTGAAAGATACTGCCATACCATCTGTCAGCATCACAAAACGAGCAGACGTGGTAAGTGATCGTTGTGTATTTTGCTCAGCAATCTCTCTGCTGTAACGTTACCTCCATGTTGAGTAACATTAGCCTACAACCCAAGTATGCTAAATAAGGCTAAAATGCAAATGTTGTTGTGGTTATGTTATGGATAAGTGCTTGCCCAGAGCATATAGTGAAGTGACTGGCATTACTTCTCATTGTTGGGAATAAACAGACTGCTAGGGAACATTTTATGTTGTTGTTCCCTCAGGAGTTGTGGTGATTTATGAGTGTGGAGTTAGCAGGTTCTCCCTGTGTTCCGGTGATTATTTTGAGGCGTACTCTCATCCCATCCCGCCATCAACATATGTATGTAACACACAGTCACTGGCCACTTTGTTAGGTACACCTGTGTAATCTAATGCAATCCAGTAGAATGGCTATACCATGATTTTTCCCCTGAAGTTATAAATTTCCGGTTATTGTTGACATTGTCTAGAAAGTGATGATTCTACTTTGTTTATTATTGAGGTCATAGTGAATGGTGGTGGTGTACTGGGGTGGCCTCCTAATTTTGTCTAATTGAGGGGGACAAAATATTAGGAACACTTTTTAATATATTGCACTCCAGTACACCAGCACCACCCACTATGACTTCAATAATAAAGTAGAATAATCACCTTTCAGACAATGTCAACAAAAACTGTAAATGTAAAAGCTTTGTAAATGTAGAATGTGTGGCAGAGCTGTTGTATTGGATTGTATTAGATTGCACAGGTGTACCTAATAAAGTGGCCAATAAGCCCCACATTTACACCACCAATCCATGCCGGCTCTGGGTCTCCCCTCAGCCCCCTCTCTTTTTGCTCTCTCTTCTTCCAAAACCTGTAACTCTTCCTCTGTATATTCTGGCTTCTTCTCAACAAATTTGTTTTGATGACAGGAGTAACTGCACTAGACATACGCTGTTTGAAATCACTTCGCCCAGCGAGTACTGTATGTCTGGAATGTAGTTCCGGCTGTGCATTTGGCTTCAAAACAACTCTGTCTCGTAATATTACATTATTATTTCATAGCATGGTGAATGTGTAAGCTACAAGTTGTCCACAACAACAACAAATCATCAACATGTCTCTTAGACCCCATCCCAACTAGGCTACTTAAGGAGGTCTTACCTTTAGTTAACACTCATATATTAGATATGATCAATATATCCTTATTAACAGGCTATATACCACAGTAGCTACCAAGGGAGCTGTAATTAAACCTCTCCTAAAAAAGCCCACCCTGGATCCAGAGGTGTTAGCCAACTATAGACCAATATCTAATCTTCCCTTTCTTTCAAAGATCTTTGAAAAAGTAGTCGCAGACCAGCTGTGTGATTTTCTCCATGATAATAATTTATTTGAGGAATTTCAGTCAGGATTTAGAGTGCATCATAGCACTGAGACAGCACTAGTTAAAATTACAAATGACCTTCTGATTGCTTCAGACAAAGGACTCGTCTCCGTACTTGTTTTATTAGATCTTAGTGCGGCGTTTGACACTATTGACCATCAAATTCTGCTACAGAGACTGGATCACTTAATTGGCCTAAAAGGTTCTGCACTAAGCTGGTTTAAATCTTATTTATCTGATCGTTTTCAGTTTGTTCATGTTCATAATGAATCATCCTTACGTACCAAAGTTTGTTTTGGAGTTCCGCAAGGTTCTGTGCTCGGACCAATCCTATTTACTCTATATATGCTTCCTTTAGGTAACATCATTAGAAATCACTCTGTAAATTTCCATTGTTATGCGGATGATACACAGTTGTATTTATCGATGAAGCCAGAAGAAAGTAATCAATTAACTAAACTTCATAATTGCCTTAAAGACATAAAAACCTGGATGAGCATCAATTTCCTTATGTTAAATTCAGACAAAACTGAAGTTATTGTTCTTGGCCCCAAACAACTCAGAGACTCTTTATCTGATGACATAGTTTCTCTAGATGGCATTGCTCTGGCCTCTAGCACTACCATAAGAAACCTCGGAGTAACATTTGATCAAGATTTGTCTTTTAATTCTCATTTAAAACAAACCTCAGGGACTGTATTTTTTTATCTGCGTAATATTGCGAAAATTAGGCCTATCCTGACCCGAAAAGATGCAGAAAAATTGGTCCACCCTTTTGTTACCTCAAGGCTGGATTACTGTAACTCTAACTACTAACAGGAACTAAGAAACGAGATCATATTTCACCTGTTTTAGCTTCTCTGGACTGGCTCCCTGTAAAATCCAGAATTGAATTTAAAATCCTACTGTTAACTTATAAAGCTCTAAATGGTCAACCTTCATCATATCTTAGAGAGCTCATAGTGCCATATTATCCCACCAGAACACTGCGCTCTGAGAATGCAGGGTTACTCGTGGTCCCTAAAGTCTCCAAAAGTAGATCAGGAGCCAGAGCCTTCAGCTATCAGGCTCCTCTCCTGTGGAATCATCTTCCTGTTACGGTCCGGGAGGCAGACACCGTCTCCACATTTAAGACTAGACTTAAGACTTTCCTCTTTGATAAAGCTTATAGTTAGGGCTGGCTCAGGCTTGCCCTGTACCAGCCCCTAGTTAGGCTGACTTAGGCCTAGTCTGCCGGAGGACCCCCTATAATACACCGGGCACCTTCTCTCCTTCTCTCTCTCTCTCTCTCTCTCTCTCTCTCTCTCTCGTGTCCTATTACTGCATCTTGCTAACTCGGCCATTCTGGATGTCACTAACTCGGCTTCTTCGTGTGTGGTTGTGCTGCTGCCGTGGTCTTGCCAGATGCCTCCTGCTGCTGCAGCATATGATTATTGTCACATATGTATACTATCAGATATTAATATATACTTTCAACATATTGTACCACAGTAGCCAGAACTATAATTATAATATTATTACTTTCATTAATGTTGTTGTAAGCTACTGTCATTACCGTCTATCCTGCATCTCTCTCTGTCTCTGTCTCTGTCTCTGTCTCTCTTTCTGTCTCATTGTGTCATACGGATTACTGTTAATTTATTATGCTGATCTGTTCTGTACAACATCTATTGCACGTCTGTCCATCCTGGAAGAGGGATTTCTCCTCAGTTGCTCTTCCTGAGGTTCCTACCGTTTTTTCCCCCCTTTAAAGGGGTTTTTCCTTATCCACTGTGAGGGTCCTACGGACAGAGGGATGTCGTATGCTGTAAAGCCCTGTGAGGCAAATTGTGATTTGTGATATTGGGCTTTATAGATAAAATTGATTGATTGATTGATTGATTGAAGGGCGTTTTGGAGTCATTTGATAGTGTATTTGATTAGTTTTGAGGGAGAGAGGGGGGCTGTACCCTTCACCTCCATTTTGTGCGCTAAGCAGCAGGCAGCCCTGCCCCACCGATCTCACAACAACAGGCACTGATAATTAAAGGTAATGTACCTACTCATATGACTATAGGGATTACGGCAATAGGCAAATTTACCAAAATGTCGAACTATCCCTTTAACTGGTCAGTAATTTTCCACAAAGTAATGTGTTGAAAATGATTGCTGCTTGTTTTCTAGCACTGCATCTCTGTAGCCATTAAGTGAGCTGTTTACTTCTTTATTGTGGCGTTGGGGTTTTGTGTAGTTCAGCACAACGATGGCTGCATCTGTTATAAAAGGAAGAGAAAGAAAGACAGTTTGTGTCTTCCAGAGCAGGAGGTGATAAAATTTGAAAAACCTTTTCTGAGAAGCAGCAACAATGGCACCATCAATCATACATCGAACAGTCGACTCAAGCTATGCCTATTCTTGGAAATTCATTTCTGTGCTTGATGATTATAACTCACAAGTATAGTGCTGTCCTCAGCAACTCACTATCTATCTGACTATGACCTTGGTGGAGATACAGGATCAAAATCAATATTCACCAGCTGTAGCTCTGGAAATATGTGGGAGGTTTCTTTCACCTCACAGGAGAGTTGATTGTAATAAATATGTTTATCAGCAGGTTCCAGTTCTAGAAGATTTGTGGTTCTCTGGGATTTTATTGACCTGGTAGTGAGTGTCTGTGACAGAGGCCCATTTCCAAGTAATTTTCCCTTGTTACAGCATAACAGTATCTCAAGGTGAAAAGAGCCTTAGACAATAACCCTTCATTCAGTCCTTATACCACGACCCAGATTTGGTTACTGTACCACAGAAGGCAAGCTGAGTTTTTGTCATGGGTGACCTATAAAACTAGGCAAGCTTGACAAATTCTTCAGAAATGAAAATAAAACATGTGCATCTTATCAGACCTGTTTAGCATACAGTCCTGGGACTAGAGTTGTAGTTGTAGTCATTGAATATTTACAGCTTTTACACACCAAGGGGGGCACGCTGCTTCATTATTCAGTTTGTTTGTTGTCGACTTACCAGACGGCTGCTGCAGTGTCTGTTTACACTCACTGCTGCCATTATCCACTGATAGTTAAAAAATCTCTCTCTTCCTTTTAAAGAAAAGCATTGGCTGCACATGTTGGTCTGATTTGAAATAACTGACCACACTTTGCTGTTGATTACATTTGCCCTCCTTTTGAGCCTGTTTTGCTCAGAACAGTTTCATAGATAACCACTGCTTGCCCAGTAATTGTTTTGTTTTTGATTTATCTTGGACCTGCCATATGGTCGTCTCAACAAAGGTAAAGTACAGTAACAACCGAGTGTCAGCATGGGGCCCTGGCTGAGTTTGAAAAAAATGCACGACGTCTGCAATCCTTCCCAGACAGAAAGTCTGCTCATCAATGTCTCAGCCAACTGAAAGTAAAGTTCATGTCTTATTTCCATTGAACTAGCATTATTCAAAAGCAAATACGATCAGTGCTAAATGATAGAGCACTGTAATAAGACATACAGTCAGGTCCATAATTATTTGGACAATGATACAGTTGTCATCATTTTGGCTCTGTACACCACCACAATGGGTTTTAAATGAAACAATGAATACCTGCTTAAAGTGCAGACTCTCAGCTTTCATTTAAGGCTTTTTTCAAAAATGTAGTATGAACCATGTAGGAATGACAACCATTTCTTCACACAGTCCCCCGACTTTAAGGGCTCATAAGTATTTGGACAAACTAACATAATCATCAATTAAACAGTCAGTTTTAATACTTGGTTGCAAATCCTTTACAGTCAATGACTGCCTGAAGTGTTGGACACATAGGCATCATCAGATGCTGGGTTTCTTCCCTGGTGATGCTCTGCCAGCCCTTTACTGCAGCCGTCTGCACTTCCTGCTTGTGTTTTGGGTGTTTTGCCCTCACTTTTGGCTTCAGCAAGAGAAACGCATGCTCAGTTGGATTCAGGTCAGATGATATGACTTGACCATTGCAGAACATTCCACTTCTTTGCCTTAAAAATGTCTTTGGTTGCTTTTGCAGTATGCTACAGGTCAATGTCCATCTGCACTGTGAAGCATCGTCCAATGAGTTTTGAAGCATTTGGTTGAATCTGAGCAGATAATGTAGCCCCAAACACTTCAGAATTCATCCTGATGCTCTTCTCAGCAGTCACATCATCAATAAATACAAGAGAACCAGTTCCACTGGCAGCCATACATGGCCATGACGTAACAGTACCTCCACCATGCTTCACTGATGAGGTGGTGTGCTTTGGATCATGAGCAGTTCCTTCCCTTCTTCCTTCTCTTGTCTTCCCATCATTCTGGTAGTTGATCTTTGTTTTATCTGTCCATAGTATGCTGTTCCACAACTGTACAGGCTTTTTAGATGGTTTTTGACAAACTCTAATATGGCCTTCCATTTTTAAGGCTAACCAATGGTTTGCATCTTGTGATAAACCCTCTGTATTTATTCTAGTGAAGTCTTGTCTTGCTTACAAGAGCAGCAGGATGAAAGCTGAAGTGTTTGGGGCACCATTATCTGCTCAGATTCAATTAAATGCTTCAAAACTCATTGGACGATGCTTCACAGTGCAGTTGGACATTGACCTGAAGCATATTGCAAAAGCAACCAAAGACATTTTAAGGCAAAGAAGTGGAATGTTCTGCAATGGCCAAGTCATATCATCTGACCTGAATCCAACTGAGCATGCGTTTCTCTTGCTGAAGCCAAAAGTGAGGGCAAAACACCCAAAACACAAGCAGGAAGTGCAGACGGCTGTAGTAAAGGGCTGGCAGAGCATCACCAGGGAAGAAACCCAGCATCTGATGATGCCTATGTGTCCAACACTTCAGGCAGTCATTGACTGTAAAGGATTTGCAACCAAGTATTAAAACTGACTGTTTAATTGATGATTATGTTAGTTTGTCCAAATACTTATGAGCCCTTAAAGTCGGGGGACTGTGTGAAGAAATGGTTGTAATTCCTACATGGTTCATGCTACATTTTTGAAAAAAGCCTTAAATGAAAGCTGAGAGTCTGCACTTTAAGCAGGTATTCATTGTTTCATTTAAAACCCATTGTGGTGGTGTACAGAGCCAAAATGATAACAACTGTATCATTGTCCAAATAATTATGGACCTGACTGTATCTTTGCTTGACATGTTAGGCTGAGGGTATTCACTTACTTATGGGGATTTGTGCTGACTGCCCTGGTTTTACTCTTACTTTGATCCCCTTGGCCCTCCCTCTTGTGAAATAAATGCCTTCTTTTGATTTAGCCAAGGCTTAAGCTTTTAGACTTGCACAACATGGGAACTAAAGAAAGGGACAGGCTGGAAAACACTTGTTCTTGTAAGGAAGGTGGGAGTTATTGCTGCTTCAGCACCCCCTTTAGAGGGGGAATGTTTTTTACATTACATTAATGGAAAAACCAAGGATGCATGAGAACACTTATGTAGAAAGTGGATTGTCGATGTGTTTATACACCTGAACAAGTTCTCTGTAATTTTTGGATGGTTTTTGCATACCTCTGACATGCAAGTTGAATGTACGTGGATCTGTTCATGTTTAAAGCATATTTTAATTACACTGTCCTGATACTGGCCCCAGGAAGGCCACAGCCAAAAATGTGTTGGTCTAACAATTAGTTATTCTACAAGTGTTGCCGGAGCTGGACCTCCCTCTGAGACT
Organism: Epinephelus lanceolatus; assembly: GCF_041903045.1. Lineage (NCBI taxonomy): Eukaryota > Metazoa > Chordata > Actinopteri > Perciformes > Serranidae > Epinephelus > Epinephelus lanceolatus. Next base: position 47,181,694 of record NC_135742.1, read on the forward strand.
GTCATCACCAGACAAAACATGTGACATGACATGTTAACCTTTTCCTCCATTAACGACAAGCCACCTCACAAGGCTGGAAAATGCTTCTCTGTGTTTGAGGCTTTTTTTTTTTTAACACATCAATGTAGCTGTTTCTTTTACGGTTGAAAATATTTCGTTTTTTCAGTAGTTCTCGTGTTTTCCATTTTGAACCTGCCTGTTGACAGGACCTAATCAGCCGATCAGCTTATTTTATTCTGAGGTCTGCTAGTTGAGTTGTGAGATTCGTAGACCCACAGACAGGTTTAAATGTATTGGTAGAACCACAATTAATGTGGGGTCATGAAGCCACAGAACGTCTTATGGAGGAAGTCGGGGTGGACTGGGATGGTTGTGTTGCAAGGCAAGCAGCTAAAGCTTTTATAGTACTGTCAACAACACCACTCAGGGGAATTTCAGCCCTGGAAAATTGTTAGAACACTTAACCATGTCAAAACTCCACAAGGTTGCAACAGGTTCAAAAAATTATTTCAAGACATGGTTCCAAAATATAAACACTTTATTTCTTAATGCTATTTCTTTTTAAGTGACATGTAAAAAAATATGGTCTCTTCAATTTAAACGGGCACCACAAACACTCACTAACACCTGCAAACACAAAGTTGACTGAACAAAGAAACAGAAAATGCATAATACATGATAAACAATTAATAATACTAATACATAAGAAACCAGAAAACACAACTCACATAAATGATGCAGACTAACAAACTAAATGTCACAGTCTGCTCTGCTGCTCTGCTGCTCCCCTGCTGCTGTAGGAGTTTCCACTCACCCTGCCTCTGTCTCTCACACCACCTCACCCTACCTTCTCATTAGCAGTATCATTCACACCTGTTGCTCCCAGCTGATTCTCATCACCAAGCCAGTATATAAGCAGCCCTGGTTCAATCACTCATTGCCAAATTGTCTTTGCATTATGCCTGACTCTCCAGCACTCATCTGTGGATCGACTTCCTGGTTTCAGCTTGGCTTGCCTCTGACCACCTCTCCTCATCTCTGCCCCAGTAAATGCCTTCCATCCCTGACTTCCAGTTTTGCCTGTGCGTTTCTTGGTTCTCGTCTGCCTGTGGCTATGTGGCGTTTCACCACTCCAGCTTCCTCAAGAGATCACCTGTCCACCTGCTGTCATTAGAGCTTCCTGCTGAGTGAAACATCTCTCCGCTGTGAGTGTCTCGGGCTTCTCCTGTCTTGTTGGTTTATCGATCCTCCCCATGTCCACGACAACTCTTGTGCCTGCTTCCCCTGGGTTTATCTGCTCCACTGCCGGCCTGCCTGTTACTGACTCTGCCTCCGCATCAACCATGAGCCCCGCCTTTTCATCAACCATGCCGTCGCCTCCTGCTCACAGTTATAAGTGTGTTTACTACTTGCCTAAAACACTTACTTACCTGCCAGCTCCCCGTTCCCTGGATACCCCATTGTACTCTGAACTGATAGTTAGTTTTGCTCACCGGCTCACTTTTCCTGCTCACATGTCCTTTAACAAACTGTATCCTGTGAACGTGATCTCACCTTAGCCCACCCACAAACTTAGCTCAATTCAAGGACTTAAGACTGCATACCCATCTGAAGTCCATACCTACCTGTTATCTGTGGATCTTTACCTGTGCATTATTCAACCTGCAGAGAGTTTCAATAAGGACATTATCAACTGTTATTTGTGAGATTGTAGTGTATTTGGGTCCTACCACACTCCCTGACACTAAACCGAAAATCCAATAACACTAAACAGCAACCCAGGCAAAGAAAGAAAAAGAAAGAAAACTCAAACTGTTTGTATTCTGATTGGGAAAAAATAGCATTCCTCATGTCTTCAAAGGACACCCTCGCCATACTGTGGCTGAAGAAAGTGCAGGCCCAGGCTACACAGCCAAACCAATTAAATTAATCAAAAAGAAAGGAAGGAAACAAAAGTCAGACTGGTCATGTAAGACTGCAGATCATGGAGCATAACTCATAAAGAGAAACCCAACAAGTGCGGCAGCCACACCTCAATGCACAGGCATCGGCACCATAAACATAGCTGCAATGTGCATAAAACCACTAACATTACCAAAAGGAATTGCGCAAAAGTAGGGAAATGCAAACTTGGATACACATGCAGGCTCCTAGACAGTGGCAGGATGGATTTCCACTGGATGCGTGTCCGTTGCGGAACGGCAGCGCTGGTTATCCGCTGCGTGCTCTGCCATCCGTCAATACCCACCGGCTGCGTTTGCTGTGCGGAGCGGTGCACCTCCGCCGGAAGACTCGAAATACAGTCTCTGTTGTATCTTCTTCAGCAGTGCCGTGGTGTTTGTTGTCCATGACAGGTCCTCCTCGATGTGAGTGCCCAGGAACCTGAAGTCTGAGACCATCTCCACTCCGTCCCCATTGATGACAACAGGCTGAATGTCGGATTTCCTCCTCCTGAAGTTGACTATCAGCTCTTTTGTCTTGGAGGTGCTGAGGATGAGATTGTTCATGGAGCACCATGCTGACAGCCTTTTCACATTTCCCTGTATGCAGTCTCATCTCCTCCTGAGATGAGCCCCGCTACGGTGGTATCATCTGCAAACTTAATGATGGTGTTGTTCGGGTGGGTTGGGGTGCAGTCGTGGGTATAGAGGGTATAGAGAAGGGGACTCAGCACGCAGCCCTGTGGGGAGCCAGTGCTGATGCTGAGAGCTGAGGAGAGATGGGGTCCTACTCTCACCCTCTGGGAGCAGTCTGTCAGGAAGTTATCAATCCAGTTACAGATGTGCTGTGAAAACCCCAAGTCCAATAGTTTGGTGACCAGTCTGCTTGGTATGATGGTGTTAAAAGCAGAGCTAAAGTCTATGAAGAGCAGCCTGGCGTAGCTGCCTTGCTGTTCCACGTGAGTAAGTGAGTGTGGTGTTGAGAGCTGTGGCAATGGCGTCTTCTGTAGACCAATCAGCTATGTATGCAAACTGGTGGGGATCAAATAGATAGATAGATAAATACTCTATTGATCCCAAAGGAAATTCACTTTGCAGCTGCTCCATAACACACATTCCAATAAAAATAATATTTAAAATATAAAATCAAGGAAAGATAAAATATAAGAATAATGAAAATGTAGGCATAAAAAATATATACATTATGTGTTGTAAAGTGGCAGAAGTGGCTTAAAGTGGCTAAAGATGAGTCTATTGGGATAAGAAGTTAGTTAGTGCAGGTGCTGTTGTACAGTCTGACTGCTCTGGGGACAAAGGATTTTCTTAGTCTGTCCGTGGAGCAGTTCAGTGACCGCAGTCTGCCATTGAACGTGCTCCTTTGAGAGCTGATGGCAGTGTGCAGAGGGTGGCTGTCATTGTCCAAAATAGCCAGCAGTTTGTCCATGGTTCTCCTCTCTGCCACTGCCACCACAGACTCCTGTTCCATGCCCACCACAGAGCTGGCCCGCCTGATGAGTTTGTCTAGTCTCAGGCTGTCCCTCTTCTTGATGCCCCCCCCCCCCCCCCCCCTCAGTAGCAGTAGCTTCCTGCAGATGTTAAAGGATGCCAGCCTTCTCAGGAAGTAACACCTGCTATGCCCTTTCCTGTAGAGGTGGTCTGAGTTTACAGACCAATCCAACTTGCTGTCAAGCTGCAGGCCAAGGTACTTGTAGGAGTTGACTACCTCCACCTCCGCCCCCTTGATGGAAATTGGCTTCGGGTGGGGACTTGTCCTCCTGTAGTCAACTACCATCTCCTTGGTTTTGGTGGTGTTAATCTGCAGCTGGTTCAGTCAACACCAGTTCACGAAGTCCTCCACAGTGTGGGTGGCAGGCTTGTTGTGATGTGACTCCGAAACAGTTTCTCAAAACACTTCATAATAATGGGTGTAAATGCCACTGACCGGTAGTCGTTGAGGCTGCTGGCATTGGTCTTCTTTGGTAGAGGAATGATTGTGGTGGACTTCAGGCAAGGTGGGATCGAGCACTGGGATAGGGACTGGTTGAATATATATGATATGATATGATATGAATATGATAGTTCCCTAACTTTAACTAAAAGGTTTAGTTGCTTAAACTTCACCAAACCTCAACCACAGAAGAGACAAGTGAGGAAACACTTAAATCTAAATGTCCAATGACATTTTTTTAATTTAGGTTGCTGTTTTTTGTTTTACATACTTGTTTATTGAATGTGGTTGTTATGAAAACCACAATGCATTGTTTTTTTATGGGGTGAATGTCAGATCACACTTTAATGTTAGCTGTCATTCTCAGTCACTTTAATCCCAATACAACAATGTAGCAGCTGTCAGATTGTATCAAGTCGATGTCTACAGTGCCAGCAAACGGCTGCATTAACATAGTACCAGGAGCACAGGGTGCTCATGAAGGAAGTCCAAACAGAGGGATCAGCTCTGTGTTCTCAGAGTTACACTCACATTCTCTTATTGTGATTGTTCTTCTTTATATTAAACAGTAGAAGGTGGCAGCTACTGTAATAGGAGAAAGGTCAAATAAGATTTTTTTCTCAGAGTCTGTGGAAGTCTCTTTTCTCCCTCTATTTGTGAATAATGCCAAGTGTTGCCAGAGCCACAGATTCTAAAACAAAGCTTGCTTTGGTCTCTCAGGGTTGCCTCACTCAAAGGTCCATGTGGAGAGCAGCCAGCCTTCAAAGTGAGAAAGCCAACCATCCGCCCAGAACTAAAACCTTAGCAGCAACTCAAAGCAATTTTCTGGCTATTTTGTTGATTTAATCCCTAGTTTGTGATGCTTGAGCACAGCGGTGTGACTGTATTGGTGTGCATGTGGATGTGCATGTGACACAGTGCTTTAGAGTAAGACAGAGGGTGGGGGGAACCCCCGAGGGCCCGGATCCTCAGCATTCCCATCTGCAAGCCACATTAGCACTTTTACAGTCTACCCATCATGGAGGTGCTTATCCCTGCCTGTCGTACCAGAGGGCTGGGAAGTGTGTGTGTGTGTGTGTGTGTGTGTGTGTGTGTGTGTGTACTGCATCCACATCTGTGCGACTACCTCAGGTGTGGCAGAGTAAATTAAACCCCTTCATATATATTCCACCACAGGGTTGGAATGTGCTATGTATGCTTATTCTAACGTTTCCATCTTGGCTGCTCTCAGCTGCTGTTAACCTTTAGAGCAGCCAAGGCACACACTGTTTTATGAGAGGTAGGAAATTCTTGGTGTCAGCATCTCTGACAAGGTGGGCTAAAAAGTGTTTTATATAAACTCAGGCTGGGCCAGACACTATCAAAAACAGGAAGTCTTTTGCTGTGAAATACATAGTTTAGTTTAGTTAACTGTAGTGCTATTTATTAATCTAGACTGTTTTGGTGTGAGTTGCTGAGTGTTAGAGATTTCAGCTATGGAGATGTCTGCCATCTCTCCAATATAATGGAATTAGATTGCACTTGAGTTGTGGTGCTCAATGCCCACCAAATTAATTGAAAAACATAATGTCTCTCAGTTACTCATAATCCACAGACCTTGTTGTGATGTAGGACCTACAGTAAAAATCATGTTTGAGAAATAAAAGAAAATGCAGTGACTGTCAGGAAAGCAGTTAGAAAATGCTGACGTGATGGTTTGCAGGTAGCAGGGAAGTGAGTGCAGACCTCTGTGTTTTACAGCAACTCACAGATGCCAGATGGTCTAATCATACACTGGTACAAATCTGTCAGCTGGGGCTGTGGTCTGGACTGTGGCGAAAAGAGCAGGCCATGCAGGTGTTGTCAGGCTGTTTGTGGCAATCTGTCTCAACATGGAAAAAAAAAAAAAGCTTTACATCTTCAAGGTCACACACAGACCCTGCAGTAACTGCTGCCCTTGGTCAATGCCCCAGTGTCTTTTGCTGAGTGTGTCTCTGAACAGAGGGGCTAAAATGGGTCAGAGACACCGACAAGATTGGAAGTGGTCTTTTTTTGGGGGTAACAGAAGAAGGTTAATTGCTTTCCAGTGGGATACTATAATTCAGCCCAGCTATGGCTCCTGGGGTGTGTGTGTGTGTGTGTGTGTGTGTGTGTGTGTGTGTTGACATCACTGCTGTGGAACTCAGCATGGGGTTCAGTGTCAGCTAGTTGTTGACTAATAGTGATAGTATAAATTAACTTAGTGTCCCAAATGCTGTCTAACAGCCCCCTTCAATTAGCTATTAAAAATAGTTAGTAGATGTAGTTAGATAGCCGCGCCTGAATTGACAGGGTGTGCCAGCGCGGGAGAGCCGAGCCAAGGGTAAGCGGGGCTGTACATGACTCATTCATATATACTTACCCAGAAGGTGTACAGATCACACGGGACTTAAATGGCACTGGATGAATGATCGGGCTAGGTGTAGGTCACCCGAACCTAGTTGTATTCCGTACCTGAATGTGCGGTATCACTTTGATTAAGGTGGTAAAAGGATAAACCCTCTGCCTTAATCAGAAATCAGTCCTCAAAGAATGGCAAATGCAAATCCAGTGTTAGCCAAGAGGCAAACTGATTGGAATAAATGTTGTCTTCAAAAAGACAAAAGAAATGAACGCCTTGTATCACCTCCTATCCATCATGTTCCTCAACATGATGGCTATACCATGCTTGCCACCAATGTTCCACTCTTTCATGAGATCAATGAAATGCTGATGATCCACCAAGACCACACAAAGCACCGTAGAATCAGTGATGATGGTCAGGCTTGCATTTTTTGCAATAAAATATCCCCTGCATCGGACCTAAGACAGGTAATGACAATTAACCTGAACAACAGACTGCATGAATGTGCCCGGACACTAAATGATGGTAAACTATTGGATAAACTTAGTGGTGGTGACGCCATAGCACAGGAGCTGAAATACCGTTGTTTATGTCTTCGTGGTCTCTACAACAGGGAGAGATACCACCTGAGAGCCCTTGAAAAGATTCCTCTCAGAGTAAACCAGAACCAGACATCTTTCCCCTGGTTCTCTCAGAACTGGTCAATTACATTGTAGAAACCAGTCTCTGTTCTGATGGTCCTGCCATTTCCAGTCAACCCAGCGTCAGCCAGAAGCAGAGAGTCTTGCTGACTGGGAATGGAGGAAGGTTGATGAAGAATGGCGGGTCTTCTGGACAGCCAATTCACCAGTTGCAGAGAGTTGTCAACAACTCACCAAGTGTGGCTGCAAATCAGGTGCTGTGGAAGGTGCAGATTGGGTTTCATCTGCACAGCACTGTGCAGTTGCAAATGTGAGAAGAACTATGTGAACTTTAACAAAATACACCGTGAAAAAAAGTAAAAAAAAAAATTTAAAAAAGAGAGAGAGAAAGAAAAAAAAAATTAAAAATAAATAAATAAAAGCTGTTTCAGGCAAAGTAACATCCCTATAAAAAATTTTGACCACAAAAATCTGGGTTTAGACCATAAACAGTTTGATTCATGGTGGCCATCTTGAAAAATGGTCGCCATCTTGAATTTTTCAGTGGCCAGCGCCTTTTTCCAAAAGCGTGGCCCTTAGAGAGTATTTGTACCAAATTTTATGCTTGTGTCACAAAGTGAACGATTTTTTTCAGTTATCTGCTGCACTATATTTCCTGAAAGGCAAGGGCAAACAAGAAGAGTGAATATCCAACAGAATTCAGTGTGGATTGTTCTGTGTTGTATGTGTTCCACATAAAGAAGAACTACTAAGAAGTGACCTTCTTATTTTTTCTCCTCTGTTTATTCTAATTTTCTTTACTCTAGGACTTGGGAGAAGAACACCTATTTGATTCCTGAATAGACTCTATTCTGCTCTCAGCTTCAACTTCCTCAGAAGCAACAGTGTCAGGTTGTCATCATGGGGGCAAAAGGCTTCCTCTTAGGCTGTGTGACTGTGGCTCTGCTTCTCGAGCTCTCCACTGCCGGTGTGGTCAAGAAGGTTATTCGCCACCGTAGAGAGGCTCTGATACCTAAGAAAACCCAGGAGAACTTTACCCTGCCCCACCCTGACCAGCCAGTGGTGTTCAACCACGTCTACAACATCAATGTCCCCTCCACCTCCCTCTGCTCTGTGGACCTCGACTCACCTGGAAACACTGATCTCAAACACAAGAGTGCCCCCATGGACATGCAGAACACAGAGCACATGGAGCACACAGTGGATGGTGATAATCAGATCATTTTCACTCATCGTATCAATATCCCAAAGCAGGCATGTGGCTGCAATAACCAGCTGCCAGATATCAAGGATATCCTGAACAGGCTGGAGATGCTGGAGTCAGAGCTGTCTAGTTTGAGAGAACAATGCAGCAGTGGGTCAGGCTGCTGTGGAGCTCAGGTTACAGGTAGGTCTATACCTCCCACTGTATGTGCAGTTGCAATGTAATTAATGTGTTATAATGGAAGTGTGTTTCTAGTTAACTAAATTAAGTCAACTCAAGAGATATCTGTTTCTAAAGTGCTTCCAGCAAATTGTGTTTTAGAGCTAAAAGATCATGAATATGGATTTTGAATAAGGGAACAAATGCAGAACAATTTTTGAAAGCTGCCCCAGACCACAGCAATGGCCTTGCATTTTTTAGCCCTTAAACTACAAATTGGTAGGATTTAACACAACCGCCTTTCTTTTTTTTAAAAGCATGGTTACATTCACAGATCCTATTACCTCTTAAGCAGTCATCATTTTCCATTCATGTTACTACAGTGTGGAAATCATGAATATGATACAGTGAATGTTTTGTCATTATTATTATTTTTGTCAATTATATTATTGTCAAACGGTGATGTAGTTGTAAGCATAGACTTTTTTGAAAAGGACCTAACATGATTTATCAAATCAATCAATCAAAGTTAGAATGCAGTCAAAATCTCTTTTTATAATTTTGCAAAAGGGTAGTATATCATCATAAATTAAAGTGCAGCTAGAGAAGACAGACATGAGTGTCTCATGTCTATTAAATGCTATGGATTCACCCAGTTTGGATAAATGTCTAATCAAATTTAATTCAAACCTTTATTTAAAGGAACTGTTGTCCTATTGGTATAGTCTGATAATAGGGGAGGTTGCCTTTGATATGCAGCTAGAGTCTGTGTATGCATTGCACACATTTCACCAAACAATTTGTGATCACATAGCCTCACAACACTCCCTTCTTGCCTTTCCCCAGGTGAAGTGTCCACAAAGCCCTACTGTAATGGCCGTGGGAACTGGAGCACTGACACATGCAGCTGTGTATGTGAGACCGGATGGAAGGGCCCCAACTGCACCGAACCTGAGTGCCCCAACGACTGCCAGGACCAGGGCCGCTGTGTGGATGGCAAATGTGAGTGCTTTGAGGGCTTTGGTGGGGATGACTGCGGAATTGAGCTTTGTCTGCTGGACTGTGGTGACTATGGTCACTGTGTCGACGGGTCCTGCCTCTGTGATGAGGGCTTCATTGGTGAGGATTGCACCCAGACAAACTGCCTCAACAACTGCCTGGGCCGGGGGCGCTGCACAGATGATGAGTGTGTTTGCAACGAGCCATGGACGGGCTTCGACTGCTCTGAACTCATCTGTCCAAATGACTGCTATGACCGCGGACGCTGCATCAACGGCACCTGCTTTTGTGAAGAGGGCTATACTGGAGAAGACTGCGGTGAGCTCACTTGTCCTGGAAACTGTAACAACCGTGGCATGTGTGTTAGTGGCCAGTGTGTGTGCCAGACTGGCTACAGTGGAGAGGACTGCTCAAAGCTCACCTGTCCCAAGAACTGCAATGAGAGAGGCCATTGCTTCAATGGGAAGTGCATCTGTGATCCAGGATTTGAGGGTGAAGATTGCAATATCCTCTCATGCCCTGACAACTGCAGTAACAGGGGTCAGTGCCTTAATGGAGAATGTATATGTGAAGTGGGATACCATGGAGACGACTGTAGCGAGCTCTCCTGCCCTAACAGTTGCCAAGACCGTGGCCGCTGCATAAACGGACAATGCATGTGTGGCAAAGGCTATGCTGGGGAGGACTGCAGCATTAAGACCTGTCCAAAAGATTGCATGGGACGTGGAGAGTGCGTAGATGGCAAGTGTGCGTGTTTCATTGGCTTCACAGGAAAAGACTGTGGCGAGCTGACCTGCCCTAACGACTGCCTGGATCATGGTCACTGTGTGAATGGACAATGTGTTTGTCATAAGGGTTTCACTGGTGAGGACTGCAGTGAGAAGACATGTCCCAAAAACTGTCTTGATAGGGGTTACTGTGTCGATGGCAACTGCGTGTGTTACGAAGGTTTCACCGGTCCAGACTGCTCCATGCTGACCTGTCCAGAAGGCTGTCAGAACCAGGGACACTGTGAGAACGGTGTGTGTGTTTGTGACGAGGGCTTCATTGGGGAGGACTGCTCTGAAGGTAAGATAGACCATGCATATATGCTGTGCAGCTTTCCACAGGTTCATTTAATAAATCTAAGTCTAAGACGTGTTGTTTAGACCCTACAACCTACTACATAATACTATCACTGAGTGCCGCAAAAGTCAGATACATTTTCAATTTCTACAAATAGTGACTTTACAGCTTCTTTAATCATTTTTCCAACTGATGGAACAACTTGACAACAAGCTTAAAATTACAAATGCGTGACATATTCTCACCCTGTAAAGTTGATATCGCATGTGTAAGGAAAATATTGCCTGCTTACACATCCACCTCACATGGAGCAGCATTATCGGGAAACTGTTTTGAGTGTTGCTCCTGGAGACCTATTTAGTCTTTGTTTTAGCTGTGTCTTGGTCTCCACCAACTGATGAAAAAAAAATATATATATGTATATATATATGTGTGTGTCCTTTTAGCTGCTAAACGCTTTACTGTGTTCACCAGCTCGTCTCTAACTGTCTGTCTGTCGTTTTGTGCTGAGCAGGTAGTTTACTTGAGGTTTTTAGAACTTTTTTGCTGAAAACAGCTGCCTTGTAGGAGCATTGAGGTTGAACCAAAACATTAAAGGAGCTGTATGCATCTATGATTTAGAGTCTGGGGTGGTCTGTTGCTAACTCAGTAAACATTTCTAACAGAGCTAGCATTGTTACCTGGGGGAAACTGGAGGGTGGGTGCTATCCTTCTGTGACACCACTGTCCTGATATTAGCAGGAACTGCCATATGAGCGCAGTGCAGAGCAGCAGTGGTTAACTAGCCAGTGGGATACATACACAGGGCTCACATGCACTAACATGCACACACAGCCAACACAGCTATCACAACAACCCACACAGAAGCTTAAATTATAACACACTCAGTGGGAGTGTGACTTGACTACCTTTACACAGCAAATAGTGGTTTGCTGCTGTATTAATGCTCGCGATGTTGCATACAGTGACTTTAAATTTTGCTACTACTTGTTACTGAGTGAGTGATGAAGTTACACCATTGGTCGGTCTGTTGGAGTGTCCCCATTAGTCATTGCTCTTTCAAAATGTATAAGTGTGAACAGTCCTTAGTTATTTCCCAGGATTCTTTATAGCAGGTTTGGAGCTTGAGTCTTGTTGTTTAATTAATATTGTTTTAGACACAGTATACGTATACTACAGAGAGCATATATTGGTAGGTCTACATTTTCACTTCACTATGTTTCTTGTTTATATCATTGGCAAATGGTGACCTGTTTTGATTAACCATTAAAATTGACTACATTGAATTAATGATTTTCTATAAATTTTGTATAAGTTGCTTAGCAAATACTAACAGAAGTGTTAAATTGTGGATTTGGAAGTCGTTGATTGAAAAATTCCCCATATCCCACACCGCATAGGAAACTTACTGTGTGCAACATGGGGTCCAGATCCAAAAGGCATGAAATCTTTTCATGTGTTAAATAATAAGTCTGTCACATATCATTAAATTTTCTCTAGATTAATGACTGAAATCACATAAATCCCTTAATATTGTATAACTACATCCACCTTCAGTGAGCTTTACACCAAGAATGCCAACATGGCTCTGAAACTCAGTCTTCAGATTTTATTTATATTTGTATTCTACACAAAATCACTTCAAGCCAAATTCTAGAGGCATCAGCTTTATGTTGTTTTATTTATCATTTAAAATGTCACACAAAATGTTCAGCAGGTTCATTTATTTCATTTACCCATTAGCACATTTCTTAACATTATTCGGGTAAAATTACTATGTTACTAACATTTAAAAAGCCTCAATACAGATCACTAATTTTCCCTGTCTCTCCATAGTCTCACCACCTAAGAACCTAAGAGTGGTGGAGGTCACCCCAGAGACTGTCGACCTGTCCTGGGAGAATGAGATGCGTGTGACTGAGTACTTGATCACCTATGTGCCAACTGCCCCTGGAGGTCTTGAGCTGGACATACGGGTGCCTGGGGTCCAGAAGATGACCACTATTCGGGAGCTTGAGCCCGGCTTGGAGTACCTGATCAGCGTCTATGCTGTGCTCAGCAACAAGAGGAGTCTTCCTGTCAGTGCTAGGGTAGCTACACGTATGTATATCTCCTCTGTGGCAATTTACAGAATTCAGTGTATAAATCTAGATGAAAATGTAGTCACAGTTTTGTTTTTATGCCTCCCAGATCTGCCTGAGCCTGAGGGACTGAAGTTCAAGTCAGTGCGGGAAACATCAGTGGAGGTGCAATGGGATCCATTGGACATTCCCTTTGATGGCTGGAACCTCATCTTCAGAAACACAGTGAGTCCTGCCATCCAATATGTCAATGGAAATTCTGTCGGCTAGTCCAGAGGGTGGTTTAACTCTATACTCTACCACAGCCTCTATCATTATACACATTTTCCTCTGGTAGAAACCTTATATTGCCCACTGCAGGCCCCCCAATTTAAATTCAGTAATTGCCTAATAATGTACATACAGGATCATTGTGGGTATCCTGTGGAAAATGGTTTAGCCAAGCAGCTGCACAAAGCAAATGTTACTATGTGTTACACTTTATTTACTTTTTTGAATTCTCACAGAAACTTTTCCTTAGACTTAGTCCAAACACCGCCAAGCCATTATCTATGATTTGACATTTTTTTTCGTCCCAGCCCTCGCCAGGACTAGTCTTTGTAGTGGCTAAACACTGGTGTGTTTCTGTGCTGGCAGAAAGAGGAAGATGGAGAGATTCTTAATTCCCTCGGCCGTCCAGAAACCACCTTTGAACAGTCGGGCCTGGGACCTGGCCAGGAATATGAGGTCAAGCTGGAGCTGGTGAAGAACAACAAACGTGGACCGCCTGCCTCTCAGAATGTCGTCACAAGTGAGTCAAACATTCATGCTGCTAACTGGCTTATTATCATGGTTTAATTCCAGCATTATGTACAGATACTTGCTGACTTCTGACTGAGTTGAAGAGAGTGAATTTAAAAAAGAAAAAAAAATGTAACTATGCCTACCCAGATATCTTTTGTTGTTGCCTCATTGTGCCATACAGGTATAAAAACATCAGATAAAAACACCAACAAAAATCCGATTTAGCAATTACAAGGTGAAAACATATATGTTACAAAAACTGCATCACAGAAGATACATAAGGTTGTGTTTTTTTTTTTTTGTTTTTTTTTTTAATTAAGATCTTATGAACATCTGCCTTTATCATGAAATAGAGATTGGCATCATATATTTTGTACATTTGTATGGTTAAACATTAATTAACACATAACACATTCTGTTCTTTAGCTTTTCCTTTAAGTGTTTTTCCATCCACCTGTTTATTAATTTGCACAGGAAAAAACTGGGAAACAGGAAATTTCAAAGAGAAGTTTAAATATAATAAATATGCAGAGGATTTAGGCTTGACTGAGGTGAAAGAGTTGATGTACGGATTAGAATAAAGTGCAGTGGAAACAGATTTGGTGAATTAATTATGACAAACATGAGGCTTGTGACTTAAATGTCACTTTCACAGCAGGAAAACATTAGGAGCCAGATGTTTAATAGCTTCTGTCCAATTAGCATTTTTCTTCAGCAGAAAAGTGTTGGCAGGGTGCTAGAGAGTGCTTCATTCCAGCGCTTTATCAAAAAGCGCTCCCAGTGCGTTTTTTAAATGATGTGCACTGCATGGGTATGTTTCTATGACAACAATATCTTGTTACTTAGAATAATACGATAGTGAATGTAACACTTTAAGAGAGGACTGACTACACAGTTAACTTCAAGCTTACGAAGCGAAACACTTACCGACAACATCCAATGTCCGCCAGCCAGTCTGCTGCAAAAAAATGAGCTTTTCTTGTCTTTGTCGTGACAGACGTCACCAGCGCCTTTCTGAAAAGTTCAGAGAATTTCAACTAGAAGCATTGGTAGAGGCTGTGCAACAAAGGTAGGGCATTCTGACAATAGATGCTGGGCACAGCGCTTCTCCTCTAGCCATCAGCATGCAGCTGCATTTGATCTCTTCTCATTCCCACGTGGATAAATTCTTATAAACTTTTAAAAGCTAAACTCACCATTATAGAGCATTTTGAAAGAAAATGTCTACTTATGATGCACTAGGCCTTAACAGGTTAGTAACAGGGAAGGCATTGTGTTATGAAAGCCATATTAAACCTCATAAAGTATTTCTTCTTTCACTTTATGCATGCATGCGCAGGCACGCACACAACAGTGAATATCAAGCAAGTACTCATCAGCGATGCTACAGAACTCAGAGTGGCAATAAAATAACTGCCTTTGAAATGTAACTACTAAGCACTAGTAACCTATGTTCGGTATCAGAATGCAACCATATCCTTAATTATGGCACAGCGACCAACTGTCTTGCGTTTCATTAGCAACAATAAAACAAACAGATCAATTCAATATGAAGCCAAACATAAATGTATATTGACTCCCCAGTCTGTAGATCTATGCATTGGTAGATAATCCATCGGTAGACCTTTCCTGGTGCAAACTTCCAGCACAGCATCAGAAAACTTGTGAGCGGGATAGCGGTACAGTGGCTGACTTCTATCTGAGCCACACACAGTATCGCCAATCTTCTCTCGTATCAGTCAATTTAAAGACACTTTTCTGTCCCTTTTGTTGATGTAGCTTCGTAAAGGCTAAGGTTGTCCTCCATCTCACCAAAATTTCCTTTTGGCTTTGAAAATCCAAT
Source organism: Epinephelus lanceolatus (assembly GCF_041903045.1). Lineage (NCBI taxonomy): Eukaryota > Metazoa > Chordata > Actinopteri > Perciformes > Serranidae > Epinephelus > Epinephelus lanceolatus. The sequence goes on from NC_135742.1 coordinate 47,196,719, forward strand.
TTGCAAAATTGCTCAGTTTGGAGATGTCTGCTGCAGCTGCCATACTTGTCATATGTAACAAAGGGCATCTCTGGCATATTTATGGAAAAAGGCAGAGAAGAGTTCTGCATTGTAATGTTAATGTTGTAGAATACAAGGTTTGATGTCAGCATGGACAACATGCTTTTTTTGGGCTTGCATTCATAAAGAATGGGGATTAAGAACATTGCCTTTCTCCCGATTATTTTCATACTTGATAATGCATAACTGCTATGTATCTCAATGTGATGTCTAAAACTATTGAATGAATACACAAATAAAGATAGAAATCACAATATTTAACAATAATATTACAATAATATTACATTATAAAAGTTTATTTTCTGAAATACTATTGTTACAGGTGTGGTCTGAACCCAATAGCAGCACCAAGGACAGAAGGACAGTTTGTTATAGTCTTTAATGAAACCACTTGTCAAACACAGAGTGAGCAGGCAGGTGAAAAGAACTGTGAGAGTGAATTTGCTGCCTCGGAACCTTACAAGACACTGGTTTCGTCTAAAGCACACCAAAGCAGAGAGCAGGTGAGTCAATGGCATCTGCTGGATGCACACAAACAGCTAATAGTTTAAACGTGTGCAGTGGTTCTGTGAGGGAGCTGACAGGAGGCAATGTCAGAGGAGCAGAGGGTCCAATAACAGGTGAACAAACAAGGGAAGCCAATACACCTGTGAGGAACCGGCAAGGCATGGAGGAACCAGTGGTGATGATAAGTGGATCCTGCGGCGCGCACACAAAGGCAGAATGTGTAGCCACATGGTAAGGTAATCCACAATACAGAAAATAATTGGCAGCAGAACAGGTAAACTCACATCTGACAACTGACTGTCAGTCCTCCCACACAGCAACAGGGAAGAGGCTCACAGAAACCAGGGGTTTCATTTATAAAACAGTGCGTAGGATCCATACTGAAAAATGTATGTAAAGACAAAAGCCGAAAATGGTGTGCGCCAGGTATGGTTTACAGGGGAGCAGATGAAGCAGGAGAGCAGTGGCATGCACAGACATTTTGGGAGGCCGGTGCTCAGTGAAAACTAAGGGCACCTTGTGCGGCATGTGGAACCGCCGGCTGCCTTATTATAGCAGTGGGAGATTTATAAAAACAAAAACAATAAAACAAACATTACAGGCACATGTTGTACGTACTACATAGCTGTTGGGATTCACAGGACCACATATGATTATTTGTCATTTCGTAAAATCTAAACTGGAGATTTAAAGGCTTCCTTCTCTGCATGCTCTTTGTTCTCCAAACAAAGACAGCCATTTGACAACCATCTCCAGGAGGTCTCACCTCACACCTCAGTGAGACACAAGTCTCACAACTTGATTGGACAGGACTTTTACAGTGACATGTGACTCTGTGATGTCACAGGCCTGTAGAAGGTCTGCTCCCTTCCAACAGATCCCTCTCTTGCTCCAGCTGCTGAACAGCTCACAACTCTTTCCAGCTGGGCAAGGAACAGCCCAGAGGCCCAGACCCTTGCTCCATAGCCCCAAACCACTAAAGGGGGGGCAATTGATCATAGACTCTCTTGCAAACACAAGGTTTACAACTAGCTTTCCAGCAACAAAGAGAACCAAGTGAGTTAGCACCCAGCGTCTAACTCTGCTAAACCCTGAGCGACCAGCTTCCTCGGAGTTTCACCTTTGGAACAAAGGACACAGCAAAGAGTGCAGCTGGAACCACAGCTCTTCCCAGCCCTCTTTTGCCGGCTAACAAAGCAGTACACCACCAAGTGACTCTTTCTCCCATCCACTCAAGGATCGGTAATGTAACAACTGGGCATAGCTTTATCACAGCTTTACAGGCTAAGCAAGACTGTTTAACTTGTTGTATGTGATTTAATGCTGTCATTGAGTTATTGTTGTGATAGTTTGCAGTTAGGTCATTGATAAGTTGGCTTCGCCAAAGCTAAGTGTTTAGTTTGCTAATACTGTTAACAAACAGATTCTTGCACACAACTAAACAATCTCTGCACTAATCCAGACCGTTTGCAACACAAAGCACATTGACATAGACTCATTAACAAATAGGCTTTCAATCAGTCAATCAGTCAATCAATCAATCAATCAATCAATCAATTTTATTTATAAAGCCCAATATCACAAATCACAATTTGCCTCACAGGGCTTTACAGCATACGACATCCCTCTGTCCTTAGGACCCTCACAGCGGATAAGGAAAAACTCCCCAAAAAAAACCCTTTAACGGGGGAAAAAAAACGGTAGAAACCTCAGGAAGAGCAACTGAGGAGGCATCCCTCTTCCAGGACGGACAGACGTGCAATAGATGTCGTACAGAACAGATCAGCATAATAAATTAGCAGTAATTCGTATGACACAATGAGACAGAAAGAGAGACAGAGACAGAGAGAGATGCAGGACAGACAGTAATGACAGTAGTTTACAACAACATTAATGAAAGTAATAATATTATAATTATAGTTCTGGCTACTATGGTACAATATGTTGAAAGTATATATTAATATCTGATAGTATACATATGTGACAATAATCATATGTGTATAATAACAGTAGAAGTATGACTAATGATAACAGCAGCAGCAGTAGACATTCAGCTGTACTTACAAACAAGTTCATTGTGGTGAGAATTATTTTATTCACAAAGATAAAGCAATTTGAGAGACATTGTGTAACTGATCACTGCTATCTTAAGCCTCATAGTGTTACACTAAGGTTGCCATTGCTGCTAGCTTTTCAAGTTGACCTACCCTGTAGAAACTTGTCAGATTTTGGTCCAGCATTTGAATATCACATATTCAGTGCAGTCTGGTCAAGCTGTCAAACTTTGCAGTTGATTCTATTGTTCCTATTCTCCTTTTGAAATTCATCACAGCGTGCCACCGGCCCTGTGACACAGAGAATTACTTGAGAACTGGCTGTTACTGCCAAGCATTTCAGCCTAAGACAGAGACAGAGCATAAGAGCCACAGTGTGCTACTAGGACTGTGAAGTTTGTACCTCGCTGTTACGATCCAAGTTCCAGCTCGAGTTAACTTTAAGAAACAACTCTCTGACACTGCCACGCATTTTAGTTAGTGCATGTTGTTATCTTTGCAGGCAAATTTACTGTCGTAAATTCCTGTCCCTTATCTTTGGTGCCTGTTTGTGTTGTGGCTACCCCTCCTCCAAAGGACGCTACCCCCACAGTGAAGGCCAGCACATCCTTTTGTTAGGCTAGTGTACTCACAACTTACACTTAAAGATGTCTGCCAAGCAACACCACAGCCAGCTTAACATTTGACTTGTACTAAGACAACCTGTTTTAGCCTTACCCTCCTTTTAAGACCTAACAATGGTGAACCCCTGTTTAGAACAGTTTATCTCTTCCATTGCACAGAGCCTAAACTCTGGCTGTCCAGGACTCATCAGCAGATTGAGTCTCTGTGAATGCAGTGAAGAGATAAACTCTCTACTCAGTGACAACTGTGATGCACAGACTGCATCCAGGGGTACATTGTTAAAATGCTTGCTTCTGATCTTTCACAGGCAAATCACCCTTGCCTTTCGGAGCAAAGCAGCTCTAGAGAAGGAGGTAGAAACTCTAAGGGCTCTAGTTTCGCAGACCGGGTGAGGCGGGGGCGCAGCGCACCTGCGCTTCACCAACTGGGTGTGGCCAGGCAGATTTTGCAAGTTTGGCACACTGTGCGCCTGGCACAGCTACTCCTCTTTCCCACCTCCGTCCCTCCTACCTGCGCAAGTCAGAAAGAGGGAGGAGAGAAGGCGTGGAGTGGGTTTTACACACATCACACCAATCAAATGAGCCCTTCTCCTCGCCCTTAAATGCGCCGCGCAAAGGCGTAATGAGAGTTTACTCAATTCGCCATGGCAGAAGAGAGCAGCAGCGTCAGACGGCCAAACTTCTCCCAGGAGAAAACTGATGTTTTGGTCCGGGAGGTCCAAGCTCGCAGTGTCTGAATATACGAAACTGCGAGCAGACCTCCACGGGCTGATGATGCAAAGGTAGCCTGGGAGGAGGTCACCACAATTGTAAATCAATGTTGCGTTTCTCTCATGCACACGCGCGCTCTCTCTTTCTCTCTCGCAGTTTCACTCTGTTTCTTTTCTTTTGACTTTTCTAAGATGACAGATGCTGAATATATACTCCCTATCTGATGCTGTGGCTGTTTGTGGTTGTCTGAGAGGGATGTGAACTCATTATTTTGCAGCTGTGTAAATCAAATCAGGTTGGATTTCCATTACACGTGCCAAACGTGCCAAACGGTGCCAATCCCCTTTGATCTGACATCAGATGTGACGGGACAGTCGATATAGAGATACATTTATGTGCTGATTGCAGATAGTTGCATTGAATAGTGGTTTTTGTGGGTATTTATTGCATCGTTAATGTGCCTGACATTCTGGAAACCTGCCTGTGAGGTTTTGGTGACGTGTGCGCACTGTCCACCGGTCACCCAAACTTTGGCTTACACCGGCTGCACTCCGCCTGCGCTTACAGTAGACCTGGTTTCAGCTGGCGAGCTTTTAGCGCACCTTCGGCGAAGCCTTTTGGCATGAAACTGTCACAGCAGGGAGACAAGAAGTGTAACCGCTATGTCCCCCTACTGCGTCGAGATGGCCATTCACAGAACAGAAGCTGTAGAAGGTCATACTCAGAGATTCTGGCCCAGAACTGTGACCTGCCAATTGACCAGTCAGATGATGAGCACAGCATCTCTGACATGTCTGACTGCAGTGCAGACGACAGTCAAACAGTGCCTCTGAATGCCTCTCTGCCTCTAGCTGCCGGGAGCGTTACAGCCCTGAGCCAGCAGCTAAGCACAGGCACTCCAGAGCTCACTCCTTGTTTAGTCCACCCCTGTACTGACAGTAACACAAATGCTGATCCAAAGTACCTTGTTTATTGCAGTTAGGCAGACTTGAGTTGCCAGCAACAGCAGCAATCTCAGTAATTCGAAACAGTAATAGCCAGACACCCTGCTATTAGTTTAGGTAGCCTAAATTCTGATTGGTATGAGAAACCACTGCCCAACTTTGCAGGTACACTTGGATTATTTTTGTAAATTCTTGTCAGTTACACCCCTAGTTTCAAAACACTAGGTTAGGACACCATGCTATGACTTCACACACATAGTCATACACATGCCCTTACCATTGTAGGTGACACCCTCTCTCCATCTCGCCTAACACATTTACATTACTAACATCACTGTTCTCACTAACACCTACTGAGAAACACAAGTTAGTTATTTTACTCCATGTCAGTGTGATTGTTGTTTATCTGGAGTTATGTAACCTGAAGGTTTTGTTTTGTAGTAAGAGACTATTCTTGCTTAGCCGAGATAGACAGTACCAACAAATGCCCAGTTGGTTAACAAACTGCCCAGATGTTACAATGTGAATGGACTGACAAATTAACTTTTTCAGCTGTGGACTGAAGATGTTTTGCCCTCAGGATCACACATCGACGTATTGCGGTAAGCGAGTTGTGTCATTTCCGGTGTTTCTGTGACAGCGTCTCTGTACTGCTTTGGTGAATTCTGCTAGCCTGCTTTCTCACCTCAGTTGCTTTAATGCTGCTTTAAGGTCTACTTCAAGTCATAACCCACACTGGTTCTGTTTAAGCACTTATAGCTCTCCTCCTTTCTACGACTTTCTCGCTAATCTCTTAGCTGTTGTTTGCACGCTCTTAGCCTTGTTAGCTACTTTAGCTTAGCCATGGCTTCTCCTTCTCCTGCTCTTTCTTGCCCGGTGTGCCAAATGTTCAGTTATGCCTCTGCCTCCTTTAGCGACAGTGGTAATTGTAATAAGTGTAGCTTATTTGCTGCGTTGGAGGCGAGGCTTAGTGAATTAGAAGCGCGGCTCCGCACCATGGAAAACCATTCAGTAGCTGCGGTAGTTAGCCAGCCCCCTGTAGCCGGTGTGGAGCCACATAGCATAGCCTTAGCCTCTGCTAACTGTCCTCCGGTAACTCCCGTTCAGCCTGGGGGTTGGGTTACGGTTCACCAGAAGCACAGCTCCAAGCCGAAGCCCACGGCTCACCACCAGCCTGTTCACGTTTCCAACCGCTTTTCCCCACTCAGCGACACACCCGCTGAGGATAAAACTCTGGTTATTGGCAGCTCTATTCTGAGAAACGTGAAGTTAGCAACACCAGCGGCCATAGTCAAATGTATCCCTGGGGCCAGAGCGGGCGACAATGAATCAAATTTAAAACTGCTGGCTAAAGCTAAACGTAGATTCAGTAAGATTGTTATTCACGTCGGCGGCAATGACACCCGGTTACGCCAATCGGAGGTCACTAAAATTAATATTGCCTCGGTGTGTGAATATGCAAAAACGATGTCGGACTCCGTAGTTTTCTCTGGACCCCTCCCAAATCTGACCAGTGATGACATGTTTAGCCGCATGTCATCATTTAACCGCTGGCTGTCCAGGTGGTGTCCAGCAAACGATGTGGGTTTTGTTAATAATTGGCAAACTTTCTGGGGAAAACCTGGTCTTATTAGGAGAGACGGCATTCATCCCACTTTGGATGGAGCTGCTCTCATTTCTAGGAACCTGGCAAATTTTATTAGTAATTTAAATCCCTGACAACCCAGAGTTGAGACCAGGACAGAGAGTTGCAGTCCTAAACGCCTCTCTGAGCTTCTAGTTCAGTTACCCAGCCATAGTTTTCATAGTTTTATACAAACGGTGTCTGTCCCCCGACCACCTAAATTATTTAAATCTAAAATTAAACAAAGAGGAGTTGTGCATAACAACCTCATAAAAATTAAAACCTCTTCTGTGACAGAAAGACAAAACAGGAGAATTAAATGCGGACTGTTAAATATCAGGTCTCTATCGTCTAAAGCAGTGTTAGTAAATGAATTAATATCAGATAATCATATTGATTTACTCAGTCTCACAGAAACCTGGCTGTGTCAAGATGAATATGTTAGTCTAAATGAGTCCACTCCTCCCAGTCATAATAATACCCACATTCCTCGAGGCAGCGGCCGAGGAGGGGGAGTTGCAGCCATTTTTAACTCTAGTCTGTTAATCAGCCCTAAACCTAAACTAGATTATAGTTCATTTGAAAGCCTCGTTCTTAGTCTTTTACATCCGACCTGGAAAACCTCGCAGCCACTTTTATTTGTTATAGTGTACCGTGCTCCTGGCCCATATTCTGAATTTGTATCTGAATTCTCAGAGTTTTTATCCAGTTTAGTTCTTAAATCAGATAAAGTTATTATTGTAGGCGATTTTAACATTCATGTCGACGTTGATAATGACTCCCTGGCTACCGCGTTTATCTCATTAATAGACTCCATTGGCTTCAGTCAGGGTGTACATGAACCCACTCACTGTTTTAACCATACCCTCGATCTAGTTCTGACGTATGGAATTGAAATTGATAACCTAAAAGTCTTTCCACAGAATCCCTCGCTATCAGATCATTATCTGATTACTTTTGATTTCTTTTTACTCAATTACACGCCACTCAGCAACAGTTACTATACTAGATGTTTATCAGATAGTGCTGTCGCAAAATTTAAGGAAAAGATTACTTCGTCGTTAAATTCAATACCAATACCTTCAGTAACAGAGGTTTCCCGTGCCGACTTTAACCTCTCCCAAACTGATCATTTTGTTGATAGCGCCGTAGGCTCGCTGCGAACAATGCTCGACTCTGTAGCTCCTCTTAAAAAGAAGTTAACAAAGCAAAGAAAGTTTGCTCCTTGGTATAACTCTCAAACCCGTAGGTTAAAACAAATATCGCGAAAATTTGAAAGGAATTGGCAATTAACCAAACTGGAAGAATCTTGTTTAATCTGGACAGACAGTCTCAAAACTTATAAGAGGGGCCTCGCAATGCCAGAGCAAACTATTACTCAGCATTAATAGAAGAAAACAAGAACAACCCCAGGTTTCTTTTCAGCACTGTAGCCAGGCTGACTGAGAGTCAAAGCTCTATTGAGCCTTGTATTCCTTTAGCCCTTAGCAGTAATGATTTTATGAGCTTTTTTAATGAAAAAATTCTAACTATTAGAGGCAAAATTCATGACCTCCTGCCCTCAGATGGTAGGCCTACCTATCTAACCTCAAACACAGCTGTAGAACCTAATATATATTTAGATTGCTTCTCCCCAATTTCTCTTCAAGAATTGACCGCAGTGATTTCTTCATCTAAATCATCAACGTGTCTCTTAGACCCCATCCCAACTAGGCTCCTTAAGGAGGTCTTTCCTTTAGTTAACACTCATATATTAGATATGATCAATATATCCTTATTAACAGGCTATGTACCACAGTCTTTTAAGGTAGCTGTAATTAAACCTCTCCTAAAAAAGCCCACCCTGGATCCAGAGGTGTTAGCCAACTATAGACCAATATCTAATCTTCCCTTTATGTCAAAGATCCTTGACAAAGTAGTCGCAGACCAGCTGTGTGATTTTCTCCAGGATAATAATTTATTTGAGGAATTTCAGTCAGGATTTAGAGTGCATCATAGCACTGAGACAGCTCCAGTTAAAATTACAAATGACCTTCTGATTGCTCCAGACAAAAGACTCGTCTCTGTTCTTGTTTTATTAGATCTTAGTGCGGCGTTTGACACAATTGACCATCAAATTCTACTGCAGAGACTGGATCACTTAATTGGCCTAAAATGTTCTGCACTAAGCTGGTTTAAATCTTATTTATCTGATCGTTTTCAATTTGTTGACGTTCGTAATGAATCATCCTTACGTACCAAAGTTTGTTTTGGAGTTCCGCAAGGTTCTGTGCTCGGACCAATCCTATTTACTCTATATATGCTTCCTTTAGGTAACATCATTAGAAATCACTCTATAAATTTCCATTGTTATGTGGATGATACACAGTTGTATTTATCGATGAAGCCAGAAGAAAGTAATCAATTAACTAAACTCCATAACTGCCTTAAAGACATAAAAAATTGGATGAGCACCAATTTCCTGATGTTAAATTCAGACAAAACTGAAGTTATTGTTCTTGGCCCCAAACAACTCAGAGACTCTTTATCTGATGACATAGTTTCTCTAGATGGCATTGCTCTGGCCTCTACCACTACCGTAAGAAACCTCGGAGTAATATTTGATCAAGATTTGTCTTTTAATTCTCATTTAAAGCAAACCTCACGGACTGCATTTTTTCATCTGCGTAATATTGCGAAAATTAGGCCTATCCTGACCCGAAAAGATGCAGAAAAATTGGTCCACCCTTTTGTTACCTCAAGGCTGGATTACTGTAACTCTCTATTATCAGGTAGCTCTAGTAAGTCCTTAAAAACTCTCCAGCTAATTCAGAATGCAGCAGCACGTGTACTAACAGGAACTAAGAAACGAGATCATATTTCTCCTGTTTTAGATGAATAGTAAGAATTAATAAACCAATGCTTTTGATTGTTGACAAACAACAATAGTTGAAAGGCTCTACCCTGGCTCAAACAGGGGAGATGGAAGAGCTAAATCTTTTCCTGAAGAGTTAGATTAATATATTATTAGTGATATTTCTATAGTTTAATAAAACCCAAAGTTAACTAAGACATACCTCTTCGGCACAGGGCTAAGGAGCATACTCAGTCTGGATCACTCAGGACACAGCCACACCACAGCTAAATATACAAGAAACCTCATTAGATTTCCCATAAGGCAATATAACACATCTTTCTCCCCAAATCTCCCTTACCTGCACAGACACAGCAGTCACACATCTACCAGGCCTCAGACAAAGACGCACTAATTGCCCTCACCTGTCCTTAAAAAGGCAGGGAGCTACCTCTGACCCCACCTAACAAGGCGGTGCTTTAAACCTAACCAGCCCTCAAGCCCTCACAAATAGATACATCATGGTTTGGCTCAATATTCATACAGAGATGAACAGCAGACTCCCAGATGAAAGTCCAGGGTTTAGTTTGTTGGACCTATTCACCTCCACTCCCATCCACCCTATAGGGACTTTTTAGCTCCTTAGAATAGGTTTTTACAGGTGGCAATATAAACTGATGCCGTATCATACCGCCACAAAAGGTGCCTTTTTGCGTTCATGTATGACACCGAAATTAGTGACAATGTGGCGGTATTTGACAAATTGGAATTGAGAATGGGCTGCCTTTTCATGACTGTTTTATGACATTTTTATGACACATTTTACCATGCACTCTTGGAAATAATGATTCCAAAGGGGTTCTTCTTTAAGGGCTGAGGTTCTACCCAAAACAATTTGCCTCTGAAGAACCCTTTTTAGAGGAAAGGGATCCTCAGGGGGTTTTTGTGAGACGGAGGGTTTCCAGAACCCTTTTCATCCCAAGAACACTTTTTGGAAGGAAGAGTTCTTCAAGGATAATAATAATAATAATAATAATAATAATAATAATAATAATAATAATAATAATACATTTTATTTCTGGGCGCCTTTCATGGCACTCAAGGTCGCCTTACAGTGTAAAATACAAAGTAAAATACAATAAAATACAAAGTACAAGATAATTCAACATTTTACAACAAACAAACAAACCAGTATGAGTTTAAAAAGCAAACAAAACAAACATTAACAAAATATCTACCCACTCAAAGAGAGAAGGAGAGTCTCAACAAAACATGGGGCCTATGTTTCGAAAGGTATTTTTAAATGTAGATGTATCTAGAATCCCCTTAATCAATTTGTTTTACTTGTGTTCTGTCATGGTTAATGTCTTTACAATCATTTCATGACACACAATAGTTAATCATTTATCTGTATTGAACAGAGTAAGTGTTAATGGCAGAAGATACTGTCCGCTCTGCCACTGAGCACTCTAGTGGAGTTGAGATCCACTGCACCAATGAAATAATAAAGGCTGTAGTAGTAGTGCTTTCACAAAATTTCCATCCCCTAAAATGTGATTGTGCACCGTGAGTGTCGTGGGTTGCACTGTAAGCATTGGCACTTTAGGAGCATCATGAAGCCCAAGGCTGCTGGACGCAGTTCCCTTGGCCTCACACTGTCCTACTAAAATAAAACCATGATAATTTGAATATAAAAAAGGTTCTTAGTAGAACCCACTGGATGGGTTCTAGATGAAACCCTTGGAATATAAAAGGTTTTTGAGTAGAACACCCTGGGTGCACTGTAAAAAACCTATAGAATTTATCCAAAAATGATGAGGTAACAATTTCCACGAATTTTGTTTAAGTAAATTTCATCCCTTCTTTTGAGTAAAGAGTACCTTAACTCAACAGCTATGAAACTAAAACAAATTAGGTCTACCTAATTCTACCAAACTTTTCTGATTACATTATACAACTAATTACCTATAAAAATTGAGTAATATTAACTCTTGATAGGCAGATTTAATCTACTTAATAATTATTATTAATAATTAATCAATATGATGAATTAACTATTACTTATTCAGAGAAGGTTAGATTTACTTGAAAACCTATATTTAGACACAGGAGACATTGTTGTCAGCAACACTTTTTTTAATCGAGTAAATGAATCAAACCCTGTACATAATTTACATTCAACAAAAGCTAGTTTAACTAGTTTTCAAATAAGTACTTGAAGGTTTTCTTCCTCATAAACACTCAACACAGCCCTCATGCCATGAACATCTTAAAATGTGAAATACTTTTTTGAACAACTAAAGCACAATGTCTTTCTATTTGAGGTACTTAAAGGGCAGTTTACCCTGAAAACAAAAATACACATTTTTGTTCTCTCGATATAATGGGACTAAATGGTTCAAGCTCTGGGATGCTCAAAGAGCAAAAAATATATATGTTTAAAAATTAAAAATCAGAAATAATTACCAGGTTACTCTACTGAAACTACTTTTGTAGTTCCTAATTGAAACTGCTTGAGCAACCAGATCATGATTTTTGTAAAGACACACTGTTCTGGAATTTTTCAAATGTGTTTTTTGGTGCTTTGAGCACTACAGGGCTTGTGCCAGCTAGTCCCATTATAATTGAGAGAAGGCAGAAATCTCTACAGCCGATATCTCTAAAACTCTACAACTCTCTAGTGTAGGGCTGTCCATCCAAACAGCCCTACACTAGAGATCACACAAATGGATCACAAATGATTTCAAACAGTACACTGTCTCATGTTCATGCTATTAACAATTTCAAATGTGGTTGCAAGTTTCTGAACGAGACGACAATTATTTCTACCCATTTAAGGTAAAGATGCCAACATGCCAACAGATTGAAATGTGCACATTTCTTAAACAACAATAATGTGTGACTTTCTGCACAGCTGGATCACTAAACATTTCAAAAAACAAACCCTGTCTTGTATGCACATTATTAACAACTGCAAATGAGGTACTAAGTTTCTTGAACAACTGGATTACAAAACATTTCTACCGTTTGAGGTATTTAAGATTGCTCAAAAAAAAAAAAAAATCATTAAAACAACATCAGTGTCTATCTGCAAGTTACAAAGTGCTATGCTATGTCTCATTTAGACAATAAGGTGCATTTATTTTGACTGTTTTCAAAAGAAGTTCACACTGCTGCTAAAGTAATAGGGCTGCACAATTGCAATATGACCGGGTGCAATATCCAAATCATAGAAACACAACAAAATTGCAATTTTCTAATAAAGGCAAAGAAAATAGCATTATATAATTAAGTGCTATAGTGCTGCAAAGATGTTCCAGCCTAAGAATCTTCTTCTAAAGAAAAGTAAAAATGCTTGTTTGGTACAGACCCCAACAAATATCACATCATCATGTTTTAAGTTTTTTTACCCTAGTAAAAGTTAAAAAATTGTGATACAAAAATGATCATTCCTACTAAGTGTATAGCATATCGCAGTTTCAGTCAAAACAATCAGAATTAAATTTTTTACCACATTGTGCATCCCTATTACCTAATTAATCAGTGGTATGCATTGTATAACAGTCTTTTGTGCTAACAAAACCAACCAAGATCGGTTACAGCAAGTTCTTGAAACTGTATGGACCAAAAGTCTTTTGGGATGAAAAGGGAAACGTCAGTCTGTGCCAGAACTTTGGTGCAAACAGTTCCACTAACATTCCATTAGCTTTCTTTTAAGGCTGTGGACCTTCTTGAACAGCTTTACTCCATCAAGTTCAAGCAAAAGTTTCTGGAATACTTCAAAGGTGTTCTTGAGCATCGAGATTGAGGGCGTAGGTCAATCCCATCAACAGCATACATGCATTGGTTCGGTTTCAACACCAGCTCAGCACTTCCTTGCCCTTGATCACAATAGACAATTCTCAGTGTTAGTGTCAGTGTTACGATTAGATTGTGGGATGTTACGCAAGCGGTTACGTCAGTCGGAGGCCTCCACGTGGGGAAGACAGACAGGACAGGAGAAAACTCCGACCAATCATTGCATTCGGACCGAATGCAACATTTGTCAACATTGTCAACATTTGCATCCCGATATGATACAGGGCAGCATATTAGATAGGAATCTTTACTTACATTCAAAGCAGGAGCTCAAGGGATGACAGCAGGTAGCAGACACTCCCGTCCGCCCAAGTCCAAATGATGCACTTTGCAGCGCACATCCCAGGTTCTTTGGGTAAATTTTACTATTCATTTTTATGTTACAGTTATTACTGTTAGAAAATGGGTAGTGCAGGTAAAATTGACCCATTATAATATATTTTAGATTTATGACTAATATGTTAAGGTAACTTTTAAAACGATTTGCATAGATTGTATTTACAACCCTCAAAAATCCTTTTTTTACAGTGTAATGACTGTTGCTCTAGCACCATTGGAGAACCTCAAAGATGCGATACAGTTGGTGAAATTGCAGATTTTATACTATCTTTGTCATTGACAGGTCTAATGAGTCGTAGAGGGGCACTTGAGAATGTCTTGTTGACACCCAAACATGCATGTTTTTTAATGACTAGACAAACAATTTCTGATTTGTATTATATCATGCCCATTTTTTGCAGTTGTGGTGCCCCCTAGTGGTGGATTTAAATTGGAATTTCAGGGTATATTGCACTTATAGAGACATTTCCTGTAACTTTTGTGATGATTTGCTCAGCTGTTCCTATTTATGTGCTATGCCGTGCCCTCCCCCCAAAAGTACATTGGTCATTATCATCAAAACTCAAAACTAACATCAAAATTAGATATCACCTTGCTTTTGATAACTTTTGACAATCTTTGTCAAGTGATGATCTACAGAAAATCTGGTACGAATCTGACGTATGGTTTAGAAGGAAATGTCAAAATAAGTGTTTTTCAACAAAATTAAAACGGTGTTGTGGTGCCACACATGTAGTTCATCTTTATTGTCTAACATATCCTGTAAGTTTTGTTATGATTGGACAATAATTTTTCATTCACAGTCTAATATGTGTTATACCATGCCCATTTTCGCATTTGTTGTGCCCCATAGTGGTCAATTAAAATAAAACTTTTAGGATATGTTCCTTGTAATTCTTAAGACATTACCTTTTTTTTTTTTGATGATCAGCCCAATGGTTATGGAGTAAGGTATATTTATGTGGTGAGCTGCGCCCCCTCTAAAGTTCATTGGTCAGTATCTTCAAAGCACAATAAGGTATAAGCTTTTGATACCTATTGTTATGTTTGGCCCAGAGATGATCCACATAAACTTTGGTAAAAATCAGATGTCAAAAATGTGTTTTTCAAAAAAATGGAAAATCTAGTGGGTAGACCTTAATGGTTATGAGGATTTTTAGTAGAGCACATTGAGCTTGACTTGCGTGTCAGATTTGAAGTCAGTTTGACTTACAGTGTGAGTGATGTGGCCTTTCCAAAATTGAATTTTTGAGCCTTAATTATAACACCCCAATCTGATCAATTTGCATGATATTGTGCTCAATAAAGAGGTATCATTGATGTGGAGTCTGTATATTAACTCTCAAAGGAAACACCTTTACAGGTTTCATATGTTGCAGGCTCAGAATGCCTGACCCATGACACCACTCCAGTTCACCTCTGTGAGAGCAAGTAATACTAGAGATTGAAAAGTCAAAGTGAGAAAATAAGCTATATCATATGTTAGCTGTGTGGTATGCCCAAGTCTTCTGAGCAAAGGGTGGGGTCAGAAGAGTAATGCTCATTCTTAGTATTAATGGTTCACCTATGAGGGAGAAAATGTAAACCATGGTCATGGAGTTGCAAATGAGATGAGTAGGTTTATATTGTAATTTCTTTGTTTCCATTGATTTGTAAGGTTCAGTGTTTTATTTGTGTTTCCATTGAGGATCACTTTATAAATAAATGTTTTTAGTTGTGCTTTTAAGTGCTATCCTCTGAGATTTTGTGTCATGATACTCCTTTGAGTCATTGTGCTATGAAATTCCTGAGAAAAAAAAATCAAATCAAAATCATGTTGTCACCTTCATACCTTGTGTAGGTTCACTGGGTTCTAGAACTGGGTTATTTATCATGCAACCCCCAACAGAGTGTTGAAAACAGCTTAAAATATCAACCATGAGGGATAAGTTCATTAGATTTTATTGCATTGTTGTGATTTAGATGGTAGTTAAAAAAACAACTAATATGGATATCAAGAGCTATTGGCAAGTTCTGAGATAGCTTCATCAGGCTATAAAGCCCAATGGCTTGTATCACTCCGAGCAACTCAATGCTGGGACGCAATATAAAGAGAGAAAACAGGTTTTGAATTTGTGACATCACCAGCTAGACCAACCAATAAATTGACATTTTTAGGTGTCCTCATCGTGTTGACTGGGAGGCAGTTTAAACACATCTCCAACTCTTGTTGGAGTTAAATGTGTATTTTCTTTAAAAGTAAGCCTTACTGGCTGGCTTTCCAGGCTGCTGAGAAACTTCTGTTTCAACATAGCAGCTTCAACAGGCACAGCAATATTTGCTACATTCAGCATTAAGTTTAATAAATGGCAGCTCTGTCTAAGAGTGGGTCAGGTAACATCTTTGCTTATTAACTATGTGAAAATAGCCAGCACTGAGAAAAAAATCAGAGAAATGCACGGACAGGCCATTAGAGGCCTATCGTAACCTTTCCTTATACACTCAGCAGTAAGAGCAGGGCTGGTAAATTACAGGGAGAGCACATTAAGGTGTTTTTTGTTACATTTGCCATCTATAGTACAGCCACAGAGAGAGAAGTGCAGTGATAATACCTTATCTGTAGTTGTGTTGTATTGAGATGGCTGGATCCCTCATTCTTGTGAGCAGCACACACTGTTTTATATTCTCATGGAACATGCACCCTGCACTCTAAAACCCTGTTATATGGATTAAATAACCTGGTAGATGACTTGTGAGAAGAGTCAAATTAAAGAACTTTTGTTCATTTCACAATATCTAAAGCGTAAGAGATGCACGGTATGAGATCAGGAAGGGTACTAAGGTCTTTACTGCTGACAGACAGTGGGGGTACTTGGTTGAGATGCTGATGAGAGAAAGGCTACTGAGATTAATGTCCATCTAAGAAATAGTTGCAATAGATTAAAATTTTGGGAGATACTCTCACTTCCCAAGAGTTAGTTGAGAAGATTGATAGCATTCTCATTTCTGCACACTAAATACAGTATGGAGCCAGAGCTGGAGGACTAAGTTATTATACCTTAGCAAAAAGACTGGAAACAAGAGGAATTTGTGACCTCTGTCATCACAAGATTGCGAGGCAAACAGTGGAGACTCAGGGAGATCTCTGTACCCGTCAAGAAATACCTTAGCACAGAACTCACCATGAAACCCCAGCTAGTTATTTTTATGGATTAAATGAACAAGAAACAGCATGTCAGTTAGTTTAAGAGGTGCTGATAGGTGGATTTTATGATACCTTTGGACAGATCCAGATTAGCTGTTTCCCTCTGTTTCCAGTCTCTGTGCTAAGCAGTCATCTCCTGCCTCCAGCTTACTATCTAACAGACAAAAATGACAGTGGTGTTGCTTTTCTCTCAGCAGAAAGTGAATAAGTATATTCCCCAAAATGAGTGATCTTTTAAACACATCACATTGTTGTACTATCAAGTCATCCGCCCTTGAGGTGGTGGCAGCATGTCTCCATCTAGGCTACAGTGTTTCTCTTGGGCACTGACTAAACTATTTCTCATTTCAACTAGGGCTGCCACGATTAGTCGACTAATCGATGACTAGTCGACTATTAAAATAATATGTAACTATTTTAGTAGTCGACTAATGGGTTTGAGTCATTTTTCATAGAAAAGTACTATAAAAGTGCCCCAAAATACTCTTGTTGCAGCTTCTTACACTCAAATATTGGCAGCTTTACACACTCTCCCATGATGGTGAATTAAAACCCTTTGGCATGAGTATGGAACAAAACATTAGATGACATCATTTTGGGGTTTGGGAGAGACAGACCGACATTTTTCAACATTTTAACACATTTTTCGATAAAATGATTAGTCGACTAATCAAAGAAATAATTGACAGATTAGTCGACAATGAAAATAATCGTTAGTTGCAGCCTTAATTTCAACATCATATGGAAGCTTCTCGTTATAATTGCTAACCTATGCACTCTGGTACTCTGATACCAACTACCTCAGATCTGACACTGTACAAATATAATTTTAAGCAACCTTATTTTATTTATCATTCATACTGGTAACCTGTTAATGTCATTGTATACATTTTAT
Source organism: Epinephelus lanceolatus (assembly GCF_041903045.1). NCBI lineage: Eukaryota > Metazoa > Chordata > Actinopteri > Perciformes > Serranidae > Epinephelus > Epinephelus lanceolatus. The sequence goes on from NC_135742.1 coordinate 47,214,351, forward strand.
ATATATATATATATATATATATATATATATATACAGTACAGGCCAAAAGTTTGGACACACCTTCTCATTCAATGCGTTTTCTTTATTTTCATGACTATTTACATTGTAGATTCTCACTGAAGGCATCAAAACTATGAATGAACACATGTGGAGTTATGTACTTAACAAAAAAAGGTGAAATAACTGAAAACATGTTTTATATTCTAGTTTCTTCAAAATAGCCACCCTTTGCTCTGATTACTGCTTTGCACACTCTTGGCATTCTCTCCATGAGCTTCAAGAGGTAGTCACCTGAAATGGTTTTCCAACAGTCTTGAAGGAGTTCCCAGAGGTGTTCAGCACTTGTTGGCCCCTTTGCCTTCACTCTGCGGTCCAGCTCACCCCAAACCATCTCGATTGGGTTCAGGTCTGGTGACTGTGGAGGCCAGGTCATCTGCCGCAGCACTCCATCACTCTCCTTCTTGGTCAAATAGCCCTTACACAGCCTGGAGGTGTGTTTGGGGTCATTGTCCTGTTGAAAAATAAATGATCGTCCAACTAAACGCAAACCGGATGGGATGGCATGTCGCTGCAGGATGCTGTGGTAGCCATGCTGGTTCAGTGTGCCTTCAATTTTGAATAAATCCCCAACAGTGTCACCAGCAAAACACCCCCACACCATCACACCTCCTCCTCCATGCTTCACAGTGGGAACCAGGCATGTGGAATCCATCCGTTCACCTTTTCTGCGTCTCACAAAGACACGGCGGTTGGAACCAAAGATCTCAAATTTGGACTCATCAGACCAAAGCACAGATTTCCACTGGTCTAATGTCCATTCCTTGTGTTTCTTGGCCCAAACAAATCTCTTCTGCTTGTTGCCTCTCCTTAGCAGTGGTTTCCTAGCAGCTATTTGACCATGAAGGCCTGATTGGCGCAGTCTCCTCTTAACAGTTGTTCTAGAGATGGGTCTGCTGCTAGAACTCTGTGTGGCATTCATCTGGTCTCTGATCTGAGCTGCTGTTAACTTGCGATTTCTGAGGCTGGTGACTCGGATGAACTTATCCTCAGAAGCAGAGGTGACTCTTGGTCTTCCTTTCCTGGGTCGGTCCTCATGTGTGCCAGTTTCGTTGTAGCGCTTGATGGTTTTTGCGACTCCACTTGGGGACACATTTAAAGTTTTTGCAATTTTCCGGACTGACTGACCTTCATTTCTTAAAGTAATGATGGCCACTCGTTTTTCTTTAGTTAGCGGATTGGTTCTTGCCATAATATGAATTTTAACAGTTGTCCAATAGGGCTGTCGGCTGTGTATTAACCTGACTTCTGCACAACACAACTGATGGTCCCAGCCCCATTGATAAAGCAAGAAATTCCACTAATTAACCCTGATAAGGCACACCTGTGAAGTGGAAACCATTTCAGGTGACTACCTCTTGAAGCTCATGGAGAGAATGCCAAGAGTGTGCAAAGCAGTAATCAGAGCAAAGGGTGGCTATTTTGAAGAAACTAGAATATAAAACATGTTTTCAGTTATTTCACCTTTTTTTGTTAAGTACATAACTCCACATGTGTTCATTCATAGTTTTGATGCCTTCAGTGAGAATCTACAATGTAAATAGTCGTGAAAATAAAGAAAACGCATTGAATGAGAAGGTGTGTCCAAACTTTTGGCCTGTACTGTATATATATATATATATATACATGTTTGCACCTTACTTTGAGCTAGTTCTTATATTTTGAACCTAACTGTTAACTAATATGTAATTATTTTAAATTTGTGTTATATTGTTTTTATCCTTGCTATACATTTGCCTCTTCTGCTTTGTTATTTTTGTTCAATCAATCAATCAATTTTATTTATAAAGCCCAATATCACAAATCACAATTTGCCTCACAGGGCTTTACAGCATACGACATCCCTCTGTCCTTATGACCCTCGCAGCGGATAAGGAAAAACTCCCCAAAAAAACCCCTTTAACGGGGTTCTGGTATATTGCACACTTTGTATCCTCACACCTGTAAATTTGTATTTCAGCTGCTTCATATCAATTTCCCTCAGTATAAATGAAGTTCTATCTTATCTTATCTTACATATCAACTTAATGAAGCTTCTTGTGAAACATTGAGTTTGTGTATTAACAAAAACGTCTCATTCTCTTTCTTAGTTAAATTCTTTCAGTACAGTTTTGACCAAAAATTCCCGCTAGATATATTTTTGAACAAACCTTGTAATGCAAGATAAAGTCAAAGGGGATGAACGTGTTGTATATCCACAGTTTATGCCTGCACTAGTGCACACATGTATGTATGCCCATGTTTCAGCACTGCGTGGATTATGAGGTTCATATTTCTCCATATCACTCAGGCTGTGTTAATTTCAATTCAATTTCATTTTTATTTGTAAAGCCCAGTATCACAAACCACAATTTGCCTCAGAGGGCTTTACAACATACAACATCCCTCTGTCCTTTGGACCCTCACAGCGGATAAGGAAGAACTCCCCCCAGAAAAACTTTTAACGGGGGGGAAAAAATGGTAGAAACCTCAGGAAGAGCAACTGAGGAGGGATCCCTTTTCCAGGACGGACAGACGTGCAGTAGATGTTGTACAGAACAGATCAACATAATGAATTTACAGTATTCCATATGACAAAATGTCTCCCATTACACTGACTTGTGGGCACACACTGTGGGATTTGCATGCTGAGGGGCTAATTATGTAAGGCAACTCCCCCCGCTCTCTCCTCTCTCCTCTCCTCTCTCCTCCCTTGTCTCTCCTTTCTCTTCTCTCTTCCCCCTCTAACCCAACCCACCATGTGTGGGAGGCACCTGTCAGTTGAGCAATCAGGCTCAGGGACAGCAACCTCCACAGCAGAACCCTACTGTGACACCAAAACGACACACTTGCAGCACCCTCAGAAGACAAATCTGTGCTAAGCTCAAATACAGATTCTTCACTTTATCAGCCCTGTGCAGAAGGTTAGCTTTCCTAAAGTTACTTGCATGTGACAAATCAATTTAAGCACTGGTGAAAAGGCGCTCTTCATGGCCTGAGGATTTCATCTGAATAACCTCATAAATGCAAGAAGGCTGTCACATTTACAGCACCTGCATTGCTTAAATGACTGTATTCATGAATAACACCCTGACACTCTGACACTCCCCAGATCCAGCCCTCTATGTGCTTCCAACTTTCATTATCTATGGTTGGGGTTCACTTCTATGACTGGAGTAAGGCCCCAACACCAGTGATATAACTACTGTGAAAGACTTCTTCCTCTGCTCAAACACAAATTCGCAACACAAAAATGGCCCTTTTTTCACATTTTGTGATGCAGCCAGTTATGGGTGGTGGTCTTGATACTGCTTAGAATAAGACAGCAGACACACACTGGGAAACTGTGATGTTTGTTTTGACAGAACATGGATCCAATCACTGGACTGTTTGTACAGCCTGTGTTTACTCACCCCAAACAGCCGATAAACTGAATATGTATACAAACATTTTCAACTCACACACACTTCTTCTACTCAAAAGCACCCAATCAGTTCCTGAACAATTATGCTGAAAATGTAAGAAAATTGGCTGTTAACGCCATCAAAAATCAAATAAAACCTAACAATGTAATATCTCTACCAGTAATGTCATAAAATGCTCTGACTTATACTGTGGTAGTGGTAGTGTGAAAAAACAAACCAACACTGTACTACAAACTAAGTAAAATAACATATCTACCCCTAACCCAAAACACATATTAGAGCTGTACTGGTTTTAAAGAATGGTTGCTTTTGCCAGGTCTCTAGTTAATAGTGAATAGTAAATAAATGCATTTAAACAGTACAACCAAAGTCCTTGCTATACACTTCTCTCATGTTGTTATCCTCCTCGGACTGTTAAAGAAGTGTGATTGTACTGTTTGAATTTGTTTTTCTTATGTAAGATTATTCATTGGTATTTATCAGGTTTGCATTTGGGTGTTTAAACTCCCCTCTACCCATGCAGGAAATTTGATAAGGTCAGGCAAGGCAAAGGATTCAATAAGAATCACTGATGACTCCAATGAAATAGAATATTTCATGGAGACTGAATTGACTGTGGGTCCTTTATCGCTTGCTTATGTGAAGTTAGCCATCCTCTGCAGTATTTGCATATTCTGATGGTGTCTAATGTAAGATTTGCTGTGGTCTAATGGACAATCCTTGCATAACAACCAATTAGCATGGATATGGTAGGGATCATTTCCCACTGACAGGGATTCTATAGTAAAAACATACATTCAAACAGTATAACCAAAATCTTCCCTACATTTGTCCCCCATGCTGTTATCCTTCCAGAGTTATTAAAGTTGAATTGTACTGTTCAAATGCATTTTTGTAAGATAATTATTGATATGTATTAGGTTTATATTTGGGTGTGTAAACTGCCCTCTACCCATGCAGAACTTTCGTAAGATCAGGCAAGGCAAATGATTCAATAAGAATCACTGTTGGCTCAGATGAAAAAAAGATTGAAGAGATTGAATTGAAAGTTTCTCCTTCATTGCTGGTTTGTGTAATGTTAGCCATCTTCTGCAGCTTTTGTCATCTTCTGATGGTGTTTAACCTAAGCTCCCCACTGGTGTAATGGATCATCCCTGCCCAAGGACCAATCAGCATGGGTATGAACAGGTTCATTTGCCAATGATAGAGTCATAGGGTTTACATTGCAAGTATGAAATCAGTGCCAGATGTTAATATTTTCAGAAGGCTAACATGACACTAACAATATAAAGCTCTTATACTTACTGACTTTACATTTCCAATTTCCATTTCTTTGGTTGCTGGTCACAAGATTTTAATCAGCTATTATTCATTTTGCATTGTTCGTAAATCTTTGTTGACTAAGTAATCAAGTCCTGTTTCAGAGTTGGATCTGTTGTCTTTCGTTTGCATATTAATACATCATTATGGAAATTGTTGGCTAACAATAGTTGACTATTCATACCCCATATTTATCAGGTCTATGAATTAAATATCATAGGTTTTTTACATAAATGTTTAGCCAAAAGGAGCTAGGCAAATTCCAAACACTTTTATGGCTTGCTGACATATGAATTTCGGTCAACTTACCAGAGGCTTGTACTATGAAACAGGATTTGGGTTTAGGAAGGTTACTTCAGGTTAACCCTGGGTTTTCAGTACTACAAAGCTGGTTCACTTTTTATGCTGAAAAGCTAACCTGCTCTTGAGCTGATTATCTTCAGAGGATCGGGCCACTGAACAACCAGATCACTGTCAAAACATTACCCCTGCATGGACAAAAGTCCAGAGTGATAGGTAAAAAAAGAGCCTTTATATTGTTATAGAGCAGTAGAATTATTTGATTGTTCCAGGCTTTCTGTTTCCTCCCTGTTCAGAACAGATCCTCTAACAGACAGAAAGATTGTTTACAACACTAAACACATGATGATGATTTTAGCTGCATTTTAATTGTGTAAAGTTTATTCTATCCCATATATATATATATATATATATATATATATGTATGTATACATACACTGAACAAAAATATAAATGCAACACCTTTGTTTTTGCTCCCATTTTTCATGAGCTGAACTCAAAGATCTAAAAATTTTCTATACACACAAAAGACCATTTCCCTCAAATATTGTTCACAAATCTGTCTAAATCTGTGTTAGTGAGCACTTCTCCTTTGCCGAGATGATCCATCCCACCTCACAGGTGTGGCATATCAAGATGCTGATTAGACAGCATGAATATTGCACAGGTGTGCCTTAGGCTGGCCACAATAAAAGGCCACTCTGAAATGTTCAGTTTTATCACACAGGACAATGCCACAGATGTCGCAAGTTTTGATGGAGCGTGCGATTGGCATGCTGACTGCAGGAATGTCTCCCAGAGCTGTTGCCCGTGAATTGAATGTTCATTTCTCTACCATAAGCCGTCTCCAAAGGCGTTTCGGACAATTTGGCAGTACATCCAACCGGCCTCACAACCGCAGACCACGTGTAACCACGCCAGCCCAGGACCTCCACATCCAGCATGTTTACCTCCAAGATCGTCTGAGACCCGCCAACCCGCATATGTTTTGGACAACGAACACAGATGCATTTTATTGATGGCATTTTGAATGCACAGAGATACCGTGACGACATCCTGAGGCCCATTGTTGTGCCAATCATCCATGACCATCACCTCATGTTGCAGCATGATAATGCACGGCCCCATGTTGCAAGGATCTATACACAATTCCTGGAAGCTGAAGACATCCCAGTTCTTGCATGGCCAGCATACTCACCGGACATGTCGCCCATTGAGCATGTTTGGGATGCTCTGGATCGGCGTATACGACAGCGTGTTCCAGTTCCTGCCAATATCCAGCAACTTGAAGAGGAGTGAACCAACATTCCACAGGCCACAATCAACAACCTGATCAACTATATGCGAAGGAGATGTGCTGCACTGCGTGAGGCAAATGGTGGTCACACCAGATACTGACTGGATTTGACCCCCCCAGACCCCCCCAATAAAACAAAACTGCACATTTCAGAGTGGCCTTTTATTGTGGCCAGCCTAAGGCACACCTGTGCAATATTCATGCTGTCTAATCAGCATCTTGATATGCCACACCTGTGAGGTGGGATGGATTATCTCGGCAAAGGAGAAGTGCTCGCTAACACAGATTTAGACAGATTTGTGAACAATATTTGTGAGAAATGGTCTTTTGTGTATATAGAAAATGTTTTAGATCTTTGAGTTCAGCTCATGAAAAATGGGAGCAAAAACAAAAGTGTTGCATTTATATTTTTGTTCAGTGTATATATATATACATACACACACACACACACACATATATATATATATATATATACATACATACACATATACAGTGGTGGAAAAAAGTTTTCGGACACCCCATGCATTTGTGAAATATTGCATTAAGAATCACTCTTAGGTCTTCAAGTGCAATTTCTTTTAGTACAGTCACGGCCAAAATACTAAATAAATCCTAAAAAAGCCATTAAAAACTTAAAATTGATTGGTTCCATAAAAATACATAAGAAATTTTGAGTATTGGGTCATTTTGGTACCAGTGATGAAGGTCGTTCTTTTTATTAAAAGACACAATTTTTGTTGCCAAGCTTCGTGTCTACATAAAGCCAGCACATTTGAAAGTTCTTCAGACACAAAAATGGCTAGAACAAGGAACCTAATGCAGGAAACACGCCTGAAGATAAAGATTCTCAGCCAGGAAGGGTTCAGCTGCCGCCAGATAGCCAGGAAGTGCAGATGCAGTCCTTCAGCAGTTGGATACACTCTGCAGAAATACAGACGAACCAACAGCTTGGAAGACAAACCAAGATCTGGGCGTCCAAGGGTTTCTTCAGCAAGAAATGACCGCATCCTGATCCGCATGTGCAGGCAAAACCGCCGAATGACATCACAGGAGCTTCAGCAGCAGTGGTCAAACCAAACTGGTGTCCAGTGTTCCACCCGCACTGTACGTGGCCGACTTTTAGATCATGGGTTAAGGTCCTACAAGGCTATCAAGAAGCCCCTGATCAATGAGAGACAGAGGTTAGCCCGGCGTCGTTGGGCCCAGGCACACAAGAACTGGACAGCCAGGAACTGGAAGAAGATTTTGTGGTCAGATGAGTCCAGTTTCCAGCTTTATCCTCCTCCTACTAATGTGAGGGTACGCAGAAGGCCAGGCGAAGCATTATCTCCAGCATGTACAGTACCTACTGTCAAGCATGGTGGAGGCAGTATCATAGTTTGGGGATGCATGAGTGCTGCTGGTGTTGGTCATCTCACTGTCTGTGATGGCACATTGAACTCTACCAAGTATTGTACCATTCTCGAAACCCACATGCTCCCTTCTGCGCGTGCACTGTTCCGTCGAGGTAAAAACTGGATGTTTCAACAAGATAATGCCCCTTGCCACACATCCAAGGCCAGTAGGACTTGGCTGCAGGAGCACAGTATCCAGGTCTTAGAGTGGCCAGCTCAATCCCCGGACATGAGCCCCATTGAAAATCTGTGGTGGATTATCAAAAGGTCTGTTTCAAAGCATAAACCAAAGAATTTAGAAGAATTAAAAGCAGTAATTCAAGAAGAATGGGACAAGATTACCCCTCAACAGTGTGAAAGGCTCGTGGGGAACATGCCAGCCAGGATTAGAGCTCTACTACGTGCCAATGGCAGGACTACTAAATATTAATTTGATGATGTGATGGTTTATTTATTTTTTGTTCAGTTTTGAACACATTCTCTGTTATTTGTTGACTTTGACACTGACAGTTTTGAGAAGTGACATATTGAAACTGTCAAGAATTTAGTTTTGTTAGTTTTTCTTGTAAACAATAAACAAAAATATATAATTTGTATTTGTTTGTATCTGTCTAATGCAGCCACACCTTTTGAAACACAAAAAAGATTTTTCCACAAATATTTCATGATAATATTTGAGATTGTGTAAAATTTTAAGGGTGTCCGAAAACTTTTTTCCACCACTGTATACCTATATATATATATTTATATACATATATACACACACACATACAGTACAGGCCAAAAGTTTGGACACACCTTCTCATTCAATGCGTTTTCTTTATTTTCATGACTATTTACATTGTAGATTCTCACTGAAGGCATCAAAACTATGAATGAACACATGTGGAGTTATGTACTTAACAAAAAAAGGTGAAATAACTGAAAACATGTTTTATATTCTAGTTTCTTCAAAATAGCCACCCTTTGCTCTGATTACTGCTTTGCACACTCTTGGCATTCTCTCCATGAGCTTCAAGAGGTAGTCACCTGAAATGGTTTCCACTTCACAGGTGTGCCTTATCAGGGTTAATTAGTGGAATTTCTTGCTTTATCAGTGGGGTTGGGACCATCAGTTGTGTTGTGCAGAAGTCAGGTTAATACACAGCCGACAGCCCTATTGGACAACTGTTAAAATTCATATTATGGCAAGAACCAATCAGCTAACTAAAGAAAAACGAGTGGCCATCATTACTTTAAGAAATGAAGGTCAGTCAGTCCGGAAAATTGCAAAAACTTTAAATGTGTCCCCAAGTGGAGTCGCAAAAACCATCAAGCGCTACAACGAAACTGGCACACATGAGGACCGACCCAGGAAAGGAAGACCAAGAGTCACCTCTGCTTCTGAGGATAAGTTCATCCGAGTCACCAGCCTCAGAAATCGCAAGTTAACAGCAGCTCAGATCAGAGACCAGATGAATGCCACACAGAGTTCTAGCAGCAGACCCATCTCTAGAACAACTGTTAAGAGGAGACTGCGCCAATCAGGCCTTCATGGTCAAATAGCTGCTAGGAAACCACTGCTAAGGAGAGGCAACAAGCAGAAGAGATTTGTTTGGGCCAAGAAACACAAGGAATGGACATTAGACCAGTGGAAATCTGTGCTTTGGTCTGATGAGTCCAAATTTGAGATCTTTGGTTCCAACCGCCGTGTCTTTGTGAGACGCAGAAAAGGTGAACGGATGGATTCCACATGCCTGGTTCCCACTGTGAAGCATGGAGGAGGAGGTGTGATGGTGTGGGGGTGTTTTGCTGGTGACACTGTTGGGGATTTATTCAAAATTGAAGGCACACTGAACCAGCATGGCTACCACAGCATCCTGCAGCGACATGCCATCCCATCCGGTTTGCGTTTAGTTGGACGATCATTTATTTTTCAACAGGACAATGACCCCAAACACACCTCCAGGCTGTGTAAGGGCTATTTGACCAAGAAGGAGAGTGATGGAGTGCTGCGGCAGATGACCTGGCCTCCACAGTCACCGGACCTGAACCCAATCGAGATGGTTTGGGGTGAGCTGGACCGCAGAGTGAAGGCAAAGGGGCCAACAAGTGCTAAACACCTCTGGGAACTCCTTCAAGACTGTTGGAAAACCATTTCAGGTGACTACCTCTTGAAGCTCATGGAGAGAATGCCAAGAGTGTGCAAAGCAGTAATCAGAGCAAAGGGTGGCTATTTTGAAGAAACTAGAATATAAAACATGTTTTCAGTTATTTCACCTTTTTTTGTTAAGTACATAACTCCACATGTGTTCATTCATAGTTTTGATGCCTTCAGTGAGAATCTACAATGTAAATAGTCATGAAAATAAAGAAAACGCATTGAATGAGAAGGTGTGTCCAAACTTTTGGCCTGTACTGTATATATATGTATACGGTATCAATTTTAAAGTCTTTTTGCTAACGAGTGTCCTTAAACAGCCTTCGCTGTGTAACCCCTTACCTCTCCAGTGATCGATGCCCCCAGCCAGGTAGATGTTCGTGATGTGACAGACACCACAGCCCTGGTGACCTGGTTCCAGCCCGTGGCTGAGGTGGACGGAGTCAGCGTATCCTATGGGCCCAGCTCAAACCCTGCTGATCGCAACATGGTAGAGTTGTCCTCCACTGACACCCAGTACCACCTGGTAGGCCTCACTCCTGATGCCCAGTACGAGGTGTCTCTATTGGCTAGGAGGGGAGAACGGACCAGCATTCCTGTCTATGAGTCTTTCCTCACAGGTAGACTGAAATAACAATTTTATGTGTTTTCAGTACCCGAACTTGTTATATTACAACCTCCCTCACAGATAACAAATGCGCACAGCCACTGACTGTTAATCATTGCCAAGTTTAATGAGCTGTGTATCAACTTCAGCTACAGCTGAATGTAGGTTGGGGTATGGTTACATCTGATCTAAAGTCCATTTCTGTGTAGACCTGGATGCCCCTAGTGACCTGCAGACAGTGGAGCTGACAGACGAGAGCATCACTGTTGAGTGGAGAAACAGCCAAGCTCCGGTTGACAACTACCGCATCAAGTATGGACCTCTGTCTGGAGGGGAGCACAGAGAGCTGCTCTTCCCACCAGGACCCAAGGACAACACGCAGGCCAAGATTACAGGTACTGAATCCAAGAGACACACACACACACACAAACTGCTATCAACATGCAAAATAAGACACAAACACCAGTGTTTGTATAATCTTAGTCCAATAGCTAGTTTTCTCAAGACCATTCTCATTTCCTGGTCAAATACCAATGCTTAGACTGCAGTTTCTGTTATGTGGAAATGCAAAGGTCAAGACTTTTTTTTTAAACTACCATTACGTAACTTTACATTTACATCACCTTAAATACTTATTTTACCCCAGAACATACTCTTTTTTGTAAACCTAACCAAGAAGTTTTGTTGCCTGAACCTAACCACGGCATTTGACAGTGTTAACCACGTGTTACAACATGTTTCACCCAGGGGACAGCTGTGTGTCAAATATAGATGCTAAGGGAAGCCTTGTGTGTGTGTGTGTATGAGATGCCAAGGGGACGTGGCAAAGCATCAGTATTTGATGACCTAGGAATGAGAATGGGTGGTTCAACCACATCTCAGGGTCTTGCAGCGGATGAAGTTTGTCCTGTTATCATGGCTGTACATACAATTCTATTATGACATTATATATATATACATATATATATATATACATATATATATATAAACAGACTCAGTTGCCACTGTGGTAGGCAAACCTTTACAGTCTATTGCAGTTTCATGCAACTGTTCTGCCATTGCATCAACGTTTCCAATGCCTGTTAGTTTTAGAATTGAGGTCACTCGTACTTGTAGTCGTTGTCCTCGTACTCATACTTGTCGTCCTCCGCTTATCCGGGTCCGGGTCGCGGGGGCAGCAGCCTCAGCAGAGAAGCCCAGACAGTCCTCTCCCCAGCCATTTCCGTCAGCTCTTCCGAGGGAACCCCGAGACGTTCCCAGGCCAGCCGGGCAATGTAATCCCTCCAGCGTGTCCTGGGGCGGCCTCGAGGTCTCCTCCCAGTTGGACATGCCCGGAATACCTCCCAAGGGAGGCGTCTGGAAGGCATCCTTACCAGATGCCCGAACCACCTCAACTGGCTCCTCTCGATGTGGAGGAGCAGCGGCTCTACTCCAAGTCCCTCCTGGATGTCCGAGCTCCTCACCCTATCTCTACGGCTGAGCCCAGCCACCCTACGGAGGAAACTCATTTCGGCTGCTTGTACTCGCGATCTCGTTCTATCGGTCACTACCCAGAGCTCGTGACCATAGCTGAGGGTTGGAACATAGATTGACCCTAGATTGACCCCTGAGAGGCTAGCTTTCTGGCTAAGCTCCCTTTGCACCACAATGGACCGGTTAAGCGCCTGCATCACTGCTGACGCTGCCCCAATCCGCCTGTCAATCTCCCACTCCATCCTACCCTCACTCATGAACAAGACCCCGAGATACTTAAACTCCTCCACCTGAGGCAGGACCTCCCCCCCCCCGACCCGGAGTGGGCAATCCACCCTTTTCCGGCTGAGGACCATGGCCTCAGACTTGGAGGTGCTGATTCTCATCCCAGCCGCTTCACACTCGGCTGCAAACCGTCCCAACAAGAGCCGGAGGTCACTGTTCGATGGAGCTAGGAGGACGACGTCATCCGCAAAAAGCAGGGACGAGATCCTCCCATCACCAAACCTGACACCCTCCACCGCTCGGCTGCGCCTAGAAATTCTGTCCATAAAAGTTATGAACAGAACCGGTGACAAAGGGCAGCCCTGGCGGAGTCCAACCCTCACCGGGAACAGGTCCGACTTACTGCCAGCCACGCGAACCAGACTCATGCTCCTTCGGTACAGGGACTGGATGGCCCTTAGCAAGGGGCCACCAACCCCATACTCCCGGAGCCCCCCCCCACAGGATGCCCCTGGGGACACGGTCGTAAGCCTTCTCCAAATCCACAAAACACATGTGGACTGGCTGGGCAAACTCCCATGCCCCCTCCAGCACCCTGGCGAGGGTAAAGAGCTGGTCCATGGTTCCGCGTCTGGGACGAAAACCACATTGCTCCTCCTCAATCTGAGGTTCAACTATCGACCGGACCCTCTTCTCCAGCACCCTGGAGTAGACCTTACTGGGTAGGCTGAGGAGTGTGATCCCCCTGTAGTTGGAACACACCCTCTGGTCCCCTTTCTTGAAGATGGGGACCACCACCCCGGTCTGCCACTCCAGAGGCACTGCCCCCGATGTCCATGCAATGTTGCAGTGGTGCGTCAACCAAGACAGCCCTACAACCTCCACAGCCTTGACATAACCAGGGCGAATCTCATCCACCCCCGGGGCTCCGCCGCCACGGAGTTGCTTCACTACCTCGGCAACTTCTGCCCCAGAAATTGGATGACCCACCCCCGAGACCCCCGGCTCTGTTTCCTCACTAGAATACGTGTTGGTGGGATTGAGGAGCTCCTCAAAGTATTCCTTCCATCGCCCGACAATGTCCCCAGTTGACCCCAGCTCCCCGCCCCAACTGTAAACAATGTGAGCAAGTTGCTGCCTTCCCCCCCTGAGGCGCCGGACGGTTTGCCAGAACCTCTTTGGAGCCGATCGATAGTCTTTCTCCATGGCCTCACAGAACTCCTCCCACACCCGAGTTTTTGCCTCTGCGACTGCCGCTGCTGCGCTCTACTTAGCCCACCAGTACCCGTGAGCTGCCTCCGGAGACCCACAGACCAACCATGCCCAGTAGGCCTCCTTCTTCAGCCTGACGGCTCCCCTCACCTCTGGTGTCCATCAGCGGGTTCGGGAATTACCACCGCGACTGGCCCCAGCGACCTTGCGGCCACAGCTCACAACAGCCACCTTGACAATGGCAGAGCGGAACAAGGCCCATTCAGACTCAATGTCCCCCTTCCGCCTTCAGGACGCGGTCGAAGCTCTCCCTGAGGTGGGAGTTGAAGATCATCTTGACCGGTTCTTCCGCCAGGCGTTCCCAGCAGACCCTCACTGCTCGTTTAGACCTGCCAGGTCTGCGCGGCGTCCTCCCCTGCCATCTGATCCAACTCACCACCAGGTGGTGATCAGCTGACAGCTCTGCTCCTCTCTTCACCCGAGTGTCCAGAACATACGGCCGCAGGTCAAATGATACAACTACAAAGTCAATCATTGACCTGCGCCCTAGGCTGTCCTGGTGCCACGTGCACCGATGGACATCCTTATGTTTGAACATGGTGTTCGTTACTCCAAAAAAGGGTGGGTACTCTGAACTGCTGTTCGGCACATAAGCGCAGACAACAGTCAGGACCCGTTCCCCGACCCGAAGGTGCAGGGAAGCAACCCTTTCTTCTACTGGGGTGAACCCCAACGTACAGGCAGAGAGTCTGGGGGCTATCAGAAAGCCCACCCCAGCCCTCCGCCTCTCACCCAGAGCAACTCCAGCAAAGGAGAGAGTCCAGCCCCTCTCAAGGACTTGGGTTCCAGAGCCGGAACTATGTGTCGAGGTGAGGCCGACTATATCTAGCCGGTAACGCTCAACCTCTTCCACAAGCTCCGGCTCCTTCCCCGCCAGAGAGGTGACATTCCATGTCCCAAGAGCCAACTTCCGTAGCCGAGGATCGGACCGCCAAGGCCCCTGCCTTGGTCTGCTGCCCGATCCACACTGCATCGATCCCTTCCGTATCCCTCTGCGGGTGTTGGGCCTGCAGGGGGAGAATTGAGGTCACACTTTGTGATATTGTTCTAATGGGCTGCATTATATTCAGAGGTGTTTCTAATATTCTGACCCCCTCATGTACATATATTTAAGCAATATCACACGAGAGGGAGTGATGTCGTACTGTATATTGTCACGGCTGTGATTCGGTCGAAGACAATTACAGCCGTGATGATATACAGTACAACGTCACAACCTTGAGTACAACAGTTCAACAACAGCTTAAACAGCAATGCTGAGTAAGGAAATGTTAACAAAAGGTGATGAAATAAATTATTTAAGTATGTTATGTAGCTCTGCGGAAAAAAACAGTTCCCCCGGTCTGTTGACAGGCAATGCAGCACACACGCCAGGAACTCACAAGCTACTTTGTATTTACATTGATCTGCAAATGTGTAACTTCGTCCAGTTCGGCTGATGAAACGTTGGCAAACCTGGATGTTGGCACGGTCGGATTCAGCTTCTACTCTCCCTCATCCTCATCAGTACCTCATCAGATGATCATTGATATTTCCTGACCGTGTTCGCTTAATTTTTGCTCCTCTCCAGTTTGTCGAGGTTGGCTGATGTTACACAAACACATCTGGAGGTCTGCACAGAAGAGTCCTGGCTTTCCTTTTCCTCGTCCTCTCCTGACGACCACTCACTTTTCGGGAAAATATCCATCTTCTTGGTGAAATGCTATAGTGTCAGTTTGGTTCAATGTAGTGAGTGTGACAGTTGGTTAATTAATTAACCAACTGTCACACTGTATTTATGTTTATAACACCTGTGAGCGGAGTGATTTTACTGTTACAAGTCCCAGTGATTTAATTTAATTTTTAATTTAATTAATTTAATTTTTTCAATTTTATATACTTTATTGATGTTATACTCTATATCAGCACTCACGGAATGCCTCTCATCCAATCAAATTACATATATATATATATATATATATATATATATATATACAGTACAGGCCAAAAGTTTGGACACACCTTCTCATTCAATGCGTTTTCTTTATTTTCATGACTATTTACATTGTAGATTCTCACTGAAGGCATCAAAACTATGAATGAACACATGTGGAGTTATGTACTTAACAAAAAAAGGTGAAATAACTGAAAACATGTTTTATATTCTAGTTTCTTCAAAATAGCCACCCTTTGCTCTGATTACTGCTTTGCACACTCTTGGCATTCTCTCCATGAGCTTCAAGAGGTAGTCACCTGAAATGGTTTCCACTTCACAGGTGTGCCTTATCAGGGTTAATTAGTGGAATTTCTTGCTTTATCAATGGGGTTGGGACCATCAGTTGTGTTGTGCAGAAGTCAGGTTAATACACAGCCGACAGCCCTATTGGACAACTGTTAAAATTCATATTATGGCAAGAACCAATCAGCTAACTAAAGAAAAACGAGTGGCTATCATTACTTTAAGAAATGAAGGTCAGTCAGTCCGGAAAATTGCAAAAACTTTAAATGTGTCCCCAAGTGGAGTCGCAAAAACCATCAAGCGCTACAACGAAACTGGCACACATGAGGACCGACCCAGGAAAGGAAGACCAAGAGTCACCTCTGCTTCTGAGGATAAGTTCATCCGAGTCACCAGCCTCAGAAATGGCAAGTTAACAGCAGCTCAGATCAGAGACCAGATGAATGCCACACAGAGTTCTAGCAGCAGACCCATCTCTAGAACAACTGTTAAGAGGAGACTGCGCCAATCAGGCCTTCATGGTCAAATAGCTGCTAGGAAACCACTGCTAAGGAGAGGCAACAAGCAGAAGAGATTTGTTTGGGCCAAGAAACACAAGGAATGGACATTAGACCAGTGGAAATCTGTGCTTTGGTCTGATGAGTCCAAATTTGAGATCTTTGGTTCCAACCGCCGTGTCTTTGTGAGACGCAGAAAAGGTTAACGGATGGATTCCACATGCCTGGTTCCCACTGTGAAGCATGGAGGAGGAGGTGTGATGGTGTGGGGGTGTTTTGCTGGTGACACTGTTGGGAATTTATTCAAAATTGAAGGCACACTGAACCAGCATGGCTACCACAGCATCCTGCAGCGACATGCCATCCCATCCGGTTTGCGTTTAGTTGGACGATCATTTATTTTTCAACAGGACAATGACCCCAAACACACCTCCAGGCTGTGTAAGGGCTATTTGACCAAGAAGGAGAGTGATGGAGTGCTGCGGCAGATGACCTGGCCTCCACAGTCACCGGACCTGAACCCAATCGAGATGGTTTGGGGTGAGCTGGACCGCAGAGTGAAGGCAAAGGGGCCAACAAGTGCTAAACACCTCTGGGAACTCCTTCAAGACTGTTGGAAAACCATTTCAGGTGACTACCTCTTGAAGCTCATCGAGAGAATGCCAAGAGTGTGCAAAGCAGTAATCAGAGCAAAGGGTGGCTATTTTGAAGAAACTAGAATATAAAACATGTTTTCAGTTATTTCACCTTTTTTTGTTAAGTACATAACTCCACATGTGTTCATTCATAGTTTTGATGCAGTCATGAAAATAAAGAAAACGCATTGAATGAGAAGGTGTGTCCAAACTTTTGGCCTGTACTGTATATATATATATTTATGCAACATATACATATACACACACATATATATATATATATATATATATATATATATATATATATATATATGTGTGTACATAAACAGAAACACCTCTCGGTGAAATATAATGCAGTCCAGTGCAACACCACCTTTAACTATGACCTCACGTATGAGCATATCGGTAAATTCACTCATTTTCATTAGTGTCAACAGAAGCTGAACATTATGAGCCTTGAACTGTTTTATTGGACTGTATCAGATTGTACAGGTGTACCTAATGAATTGGCCACTGACTGTACAGTGTATCAGCAGCAGATATTATCATCCACTTATCACAGGGTTGGTGATTTGATCCCTCTAGTCCACAGGGTGAAGTGTCTTTGGGAATTGCTTTTGATAGGTAGACCAGCAACTTGCATGGCATTGAACCATTTAACATAACTACTTTTGGGTTGCCTGGTTGTGGCAATGCTGATGTCTGTAATGTAGAATAAAGAAATGTTACTGGAAAAAGAAAAAACGGTTGACTTGCAGTCGTTGTCCGAGTATTATTGTTATACTGTGAGGTTAAGAAGTCCTCCAGATATGACAAACTGGCGACGAGGACATCTGAATCTACGCGGCGCGGAGGACGTCAAGTGTCGCGACGGAGGCTTTGTTTGTTTTTCCCGGAGCTGTTGCTGCCTAAGCTAGCTTAACAGCGTTAGCCTGCAGCTGGAGGGGCACGCCTCGTACAGACTGTGGGCGCAATGGCTACGAGGGGAGGAAAAAATCCAGTCGACAGTCTGAAGGGAGGATTAACCGGGCTGCAAAGACTGATGTGAGTGTGTTTCCACAACTAGTTCACGCGGGAATAAACCAGGAAATAAACAGGAGCTGACATGGCTGGAGTTATTGGTAATATTGGACCCTTTGATGACAGTGTGGAGCAGTGGGCTTGTTATTTCGACTACTTCATCACAGCAAACAGGATTGCTGATGACAAAATAGTCCCCACATTTCTGAGTGTAATGGGCCCCAAGACTTTTAACGTCCTGCGCAACCTGCTGCAGCCAACAAAGCCAGGTGCTAAAACATTTAAAGAAATAGTGGATACTCTGACACACCATTTTTTGCCTAAACTGCTGGTAATAGCAGAGATTCAGGTTTCACAGACGCAGCCAGGAGGAAGGCCAATCAGTCACTATGTTTGTAGCAGCATTAGGCAAACTGGCTGAACACTGTGAATTCAGAGAGACAATGAATGACACCTTGAGAGACTGGATGGTGTGTGGTTTGAGAAATGAAGCTGCACAGAAGAGACTACTGACTGAGTGATTTGACACTGGAAAAAGCGATTAATATCTGTAACTATGGAAATAGCGTCAAAGGAAGCCCAGCAGTTACATGAAATAAGTAAAGTGCACCAGGTCAGTGGTGACAGGAAGAGTGGCCAAGGCCTGTGTTTTCATTGTGGACAAACAGGACATCTTGCATCTACACGCTGGTGTAAGGACATGGACTGCCGGCATTGTGGGGAAAAAAGGGCATGTGGAGTGTGCATGTAGGAATAAAAAGAGCACAGTTTGGGAAAAAGAAAGATGCTGGAAAATACAAGAAAAAAGGCATGTTCATGCTGTGGAACAAGGCAGCAAAGCAACAACTGATTCTTCAGAGAAAGAGGTGAGAGTAAATTTTCTCAAAGTACTAAACATGGATGAGGGCTCAGATGGCTACTGGACTACACCTGAGCTGGAAGGACACCCTCTGAAAATGCAGATTGACACTGGGTCAAGAGCCTCTATCATTTCATTCAGAGTTTACAGGAAATTCATGTTCCGCAATTCATGTTTTGGAAAAGCTCAGCGAGGTTTTCCAAGATGAACTGGGAAGCATGAAAAACATAATAGTTAAGCTATATGTCAAGCCTGACAGTAAGCCGGTGTTTATGAAGGCCAGACTGGCACCATAGGCTATCAGAGCCAAAGTGGAAGCTGATCTGGATGCCCTAGTCAAGAACAGGGTTCTGAAGCAAGTCACTGTCAGCGAATGGGGTACTCCTATAGTCCCAGTGATAAAGAAGGTTGGAGGAGTCCGCACCTGTGGAGATTTCAAGGTAACACTGAACCCTGTGCTATCTGCAGAGCAGTACCCGCTCCCTCATATTGACAATCTCTTTGCTGGACTTAGTGGTAGGCAAAAGTTCAGCAAGATAGATCTGTGCCAAGCTTACCTGCAAATGCATGTGCATGAAGAGTCACAGGAACTGCTTACTATTAACACGCACAAGAGGCCTCTTTAAGTACCGTGGGCTACCATTTGGTATCACATCAGCGCCAGCACTCTTTAAACATGCTATGGATCAAATCCTCAGCGGACTGCCAGGAGTTCAGTGTTATCTGACGATATCCTCTGCAAAGGAGCCTCTGGGCTTGCACACAGCTCCATCCAAGACTGCAGCAATTGTGGATGCACCACCACCCTGAACGTTAGCCAGCTACGTTTGTTCCTTGGATTACTTAACTACTACGGTCGTTTCATTCCAAACCTGGCATCACTACTTAAGCCATTGCGTGACTTACTGTGCCAGGACAGGGTCTGGAAATGGACTGCAACATGTCAGGAGGCTTTTCAGAAAGCAAAGGACATGTTAGGGATCAGAGGTTTTGACTCTGTGGAGGTCCGCAAGCCCTGTGCGCGCAAAACTCAGATTTTACAACCACGCGGACTCCACTCCGCGAACCAGTGTCACTCAAAAGACTGCTCGGCATGTATTTTTCACATCGCCATGACAGAAACATACAAGAATTGGGGGTAATGTAGTGTTTTGTCGTGTTTTTTACAGGACACTACAACGCAGAACTGCGCTCAATTATGGAAGCCCGATTGACTGCGGACATTCCTCGCGTGAGCACTTTAAATTAAAACCCTCGGTGCACACTGCAGCACAATCAAACAGAGCATCAGAAGTGTCTCTGACACCAGACTCAGAGCGGCACTGAGTGCTCTGAGTGCGCTTGTGGCTCGTTGATGGGGTTAGTGTTGAGTTTAAGGCCTCCCCCCAAAAAACGAAAAAAAAAAAGGTGCCGAAGCTTCGAATTTTTTTTTTTTCACAATTGAATCCCAAGCTTCGAAGCTTCGAAGTTTTTGGGTCAGCCCTAGTATACACGTTGATTTTGCAGGGCCTTTTGAGGACAGAATGTTTCTGGTTGCTGTGGATGTACACAGTAAATGGCCTGAAGTAGCTATCATGAGATCCACTACTACTCAGAAAACAGTTGAGAAGCTGGGGAGATATTCAGCCGCTTTGGATCTCCTGTTCAACGGGTCACAGATAATGGGCCACAATTTGTTTCACAGGAAATGGCTAACTTCTTGCAAGCAAATGGAGTGCAGCACATACATTCAGCACCTTATCACGCTGCAATGAATGGCCTTGCTGAAAGGTTTGTGCAAACCATAAAACATGCATTAAAGGCTTCACAAGGGCAGGGAACACTCCACCAACGGCTGCACAGGTTCTTGCTGACCTACCACTAAAGTCTCACCTGCCAGCCTGTTGCTACAAAAAGAGCTGCAAACTAACTTTGACCTCCTGAAGCCAACATCAGTGAAAGACACAGTTTCACAGCAGCAAAAGAAGCAGATCAAACAAAGAGGACAGACAAAAGTCAGTCTTCACTCCAGGTGAATCTGTGTTGGCCAGGAACTACTGAAGTGGGCCGAAGTGGATTACTGCCACTATTATTGCACAGACTGGGCCATTATCCTATACAGTTCAAACTATCACAGATACCATCTTGAGAAGGCACGTCGATCAGCTGTTGCAAACACCAACACAAAACTTCCAACTGTCTTATGAGGGCTATGCAGCTGCACCGTCTGTTGATCTGTCTGCTTGTCAACCTGCACCCATCCAAAACGGAGTTTGCAGCTCCTGATTCTCAAGTCAAAGAAAAAGTAACACACACCCCCATGTCAACTTATGTTCCGAGTTCACCGCTGCGACACAGAGACATTGACGTTCCAGCTGACCGCCGATACCCTGCAAGACAGTGGCGGCCTCCTGATCGCTTGACTTTATAGACTAGGTTTAGAGACTAACCCAATTCAAGAGGGGCAGAATAATCCCTATTAGTGCTGCACAATTTGATAAAAATGTGCAATTGCGATTTGAGTGGACCATATCGCAAATTGCGACTGCGATTACAATAAAATAAAATAAAAAATGGTATCATTAGTCTTCTTGCCTGATTCAGTGTTTCCCCTACATTATATTAGGGGGGCACTGACCTGACATAGTTATTGTTATGGACAGACAGTGTGTAAATTACCATCAACAGACTGAGCACAGTCAAACACGCTGCTTGCACAGTAGCGCAGCACAACACTGTACACACAGCGGAGCGAGCCTGTGTTGCGTTCAGGTGTTGTCACGTAAATGACAAATTCCAGCACGCCATAGCACAACACAGCAGCATGTCAAGTGGGCCGAAACTGGGCAAAATTGCTCAGTTTTTCATTTGTTATTATATAGTTTGTTATGCAGTCCGTGATTTCCCTGTGACACTTACAAATGTTTGCGTAACTGTGCTTGGATGTTGTTTTATCAGGCTCAGGTGGCTTTCAGCTGTCTCTTTGTCTTTAACGTTACATGGCTCAGCTTTCTCTCGCATGCATGCTTCCTACTTTTCTCTGTGCTGTCTCAAGTGTTGATATAGACTGGTCGTGTTGCCACGGGACGTGACACAGCACGTCTTTCTGTTCAACGTCGCCGTACCTGAATCCAAAGTATCGCCATGTAATAGATGTTGCGTTTTTTTCGCCACCAACTCAGCCTGTTCATGGTCATGCTCATACTCTTCTTCTGCGTCTATGTTGGTCACTGCTGCATGCCGGATAGTCACCTGACCATATGTGCTGCGCACACCAGGATAGCTTGTGGGCGTAATGTCAACAAACTCCACACACTACAGGAGAGGCTGTCATGTTCACAGGGACACACGTTAACATTTATTTACATTAAATCGCAAATCGCAGCCTTTTATGCGGTTATGTAATCACACAGCCTGACGATTGCGATTGCGATTAGATTAATTGTGCAGCACTAATCCCCATGGGTAAGGTCAGGTAGTCTGCCCTCACCCCTGGGTTGTTTTGTTTGTTAAAAAAAAAAAAAATGAAAATAATATACTGTGTATATATATATATATATATATATATATATATATATATATATATATATGTATATACACATTAAGAGTTTATTGGTCAAGAGTTAATGTAATTGTTTGAGGAACTGGAAGTGGTAATATTTAGTTAATGCGAAATGGGACATTTATTGTAAGGGGGGAGGAAATGTGGTGTATTTATCCTTTAAGGGTTCCCATAATGATGACAAATGTGTTTAACCGGAAGTTACGGTGTGCCACTGTGCTGTTCTAGTTGTTGTTACCAGAAGAAGAATAAACGGTTAACTTGCAGTCATTGTCCGAGTATTATTGTTATACCATGAGGTTAAGAAGTCCTCCAGATATGACACCTGCAGAGTAAAACAAGCAGTTTCACAAGATATTGAGTGTTTTCATTCTTTTTTGTCTGTTTTGAATTCATATTGCCCATTACCCACTTTGCATCCAAATCACACCACTGAAAAGGGTCTCTGGGAAAAGAAATGATACAGTGTGAAGTGTTTATTCTCCTAATTATTTGGGCAAGTGTTTGTGGTGCTTCCTGTTAAATGGTCGGTGTTATATTCAGCCTGCTCATTTCCAGAATGGGGGCCTTTTGTGTTGTGAAATGTTTGCCTATATACAAAAAGCTCACTTTTATTAGAAAATCACCCAAGGGGGTTTAGGATTCAGACTTTAAATGCAATAACTCTGTCACTTGTTACACTGTGAGACCTGCTCATACAAGAGAAGTGATGTGTTTTCATCTATCTGCACTGCTGACAATATAAAGCCATGCTTTGTGGCGGATGTGTTTGTTTCTACACTGTGTGCTGCAGCATGGCAGGATTAGACACCATGAGAAATAAAAAGCTTCCAAAAACGGACTTCTAGTGTCTTTGTCTGGCCCAATTCTTTGTGCTTGGGAAGCCCATTCCATGGAAATAAAGCACTGTGTCCATTCAGCCAATGTCCCACTCTATTCCTTGCACACCTCAGCACTTCTCTCACACAGTTATTATCTGTAATTGCCTTCAAGTTTGTGATTTTATTGATAATGAGTTTCCTGGGCATTTGGTATAATTTCATGCTGCAAGACTGTGTGTGTGATGACCTCTGTGGGAGTTCATAAAGGAATTAGAGGCATTCAGGTCAAGAGAGGGCTTAATTGCAGAGACCAAAGGGCCTCCAGAGCCTGTTGTATTATAGCAAGTAGATCCATCAATGCAAATACAACACTGATATTCCACAGTGAGCACAGGCTTACCATTATATACTATGACATCTATTGTGCAACCAAGCCACATTGGAGTGTTTTTGTGTTTGCCAGAGCCATTAGGCCATACAGCTGGCCACTTGACAACAGAGTCTCCTCATTGTTCACTAGAGGAACAAAAAAATACAACCTTGCTTTTTATTTCTGTATCACCATATTTTTATTTTGCCTTGTTATGTAGGCCTGAGACCTGGCACAGAGTATGGAATGGGTGTGACTGCGGTGAAAAATGAGCGGGAGAGTCTGCCAACGACCACCAACGCAGTAACTGGTAAAATGCTTTCACTTACACAGTGCATGTAGAATCACATTACATATATACCTTTGACTTAATCCATGCCTGTTCTCCTGCAAATCCTAATGGAGCATTAAATATCATGTTTGTGATTTATATTTGATAAATTATATATATATATATACAGTACAGGCCAAAAGTTTGGACACACCTTCTCATTCAATGCGTTTTCTTTATTTTCATGACTATTTACATTGTAGATTCTCACTGAAGGCATCAAAACTATGAATGAACACATGTGGAGTTATGTACTTAACAAAAACACAGCACAGTACACCGAGAAACGCTGCCCTTCCCACACCAGATCTTTCCTCTGGGCTGCAGCTCTCATAATATCTTGTTTATCCCTCCACCTTGAAAGGCGTAGGATAATGTACCAAGGGGGCTGGTTGGCATTAGGATGCGGTCTGGGCACCAGATGTGCACCTGTACATAGCCTATATATATACAGTACAGGCCAAAAGTTTGGACACACCTTCTCATTCAATGCGTTTTCTTTATTTTCATGACTATTTACATTGTAGATTCTCACTGAAGGCATCAAAACTATCAATGAACACATGTGGAGTTATGTACTTAACAAAAAAAGGTGAAATAACTGAAAACATGTTTTATATTCTAGTTTCTTCAAAATAGCCACCCTTTGCTCTGATTACTGCTTTGCACACTCTTGGCATTCTCTCGATGAGCTTCAAGAGGTAGTCACCTGAAATGGTTTTCCAACAGTCTTGAAGGAGTTCCCAGAGGTGTTTAGCACTTGTTGGCCCCTTTGCCTTCACTCTGCGGTCCAGCTCACCCCAAACCATCTCGATTGGGTTCAGGTCCGGTGACTGTGGAGGCCAGGTCATCTGCCGCAGCACTCCATCACTCTCCTTCTTGGTCAAATAGCCCTTACACAGCCTGGAGGTGTGTTTGGGGTCATTGTCCTGTTGAAAAATAAATGATCGTCCAACTAAACGCAAACCGGATGGGATGGCATGTCGCTGCAGGATGCTGTGGTAGCCATGCTGGTTCAGTGTGCCTTCAATTTTGAATAAATCCCCAACAGTGTCACCAGCAAAACACCCCCACACCATCACACCTCCTCCTCCATGCTTCACAGTGGGAACCAGGCATGTGGAATCCATCCGTTAACCTTTTCTGCGTCTCACAAAGACACGGCGGTTGGAACCAAAGATCTCAAATTTGGACTCATCAGACCAAAGCACAGATTTCCACTGGTCTAATGTCCATTCCTTGTGTTTCTTGGCCCAAACAAATCTCTTCTGCTTGTTGCCTCTCCTTAGCAGTGGTTTCCTAGCAGCTATTTGACCATGAAGGCCTGATTGGCGCAGTCTCCTCTTAACAGTTGTTCTAGAGATGGGTCTGCTGCTAGAACTCTGTGTGGCATTCATCTGGTCTCTGATCTGAGCTGCTGTTAACTTGCCATTTCTGAGGCTGGTGACTCGGATGAACTTATCCTCAGAAGCAGAGGTGACTCTTGGTCTTCCTTTCCTGGGTCGGTCCTCATGTGTGCCAGTTTCGTTGTAGCGCTTGATGGTTTTTGCGACTCCACTTGGGGACACATTTAAAGTTTTTGCAATTTTCCGGACTGACTGACCTTCATTTCTTAAAGTAATGATGGCCACTCGTTTTTCTTTAGTTAGCGGATTGGTTCTTGCCATAATATGAATTTTAACAGTTGTCCAATAGGGCTGTCGGCTGTGTATTAACCTGACTTCTGCACAACACAACTGATGGTCCCAACCCCATTGATAAAGCAAGAAATTCCACTAATTAACCCTGATAAGGCACACCTGTGAAGTGGAAACCATTTCAGGCGACTACCTCTTGAAGCTCATGGAGAGAATGCCAAGAGTGTGCAAAGCAGTAATCAGAGCAAAGGGTGGCTATTTTGAAGAAACTGGAATATAAAACATGTTTTCAGTTATTTCACCTTTTTTTGTTAAGTACATAACTCCACATGTGTTCATTCATAGTTTTGATGCCTTCAGTGAGAATCTACAATGTAAATAGTCATGAAAATAAAGAAAATGCATTGAATGAGAAGGTGTGTCCAAACTTTTGGCCTGTACTGTATATTTGATACTCTATAGAGTCGATGTAATGACACATCCACATTTTCTAATTGGGAAATAATAAAAATAAAACTTAATTTATAATCAAGTAAATTTAACATATGTGGTAGGGAATTTGGAGGGACGAACCCAATTTATTTGATTTAATAACCTTTCTGATTTCAAAAGGCTTGGCTTTCAAAATATTAAAACTGCTTAAAACCCACCAGGTTGCCACAGAGTTAGTTCTAAGCTGCTTAGGCTGCATTAAGTTCAATTTACAGAAGCAATGAGCACCAAAGTATAATTCTCTCAGATTTACCAGTGTGATTAACAGAGATGGAAAGAAGTGCTGACTTCTGAATATGTGTCCATTTCTGCACTATTTATATTCCTTTAGTTCATAAGCATCCACTGATCAAAAATATAGGGGTTTATTATAATTATAATTCTGGTTACTGTAGTACAATATGTTGAAAGTATATATAAATATCTGACAGTATACATATGTGACAATAATCATATATGTATACTAACAGTAGAAGTATAAGTATATAGTGTTTTTGTCATCAGAATCAATGCAGAACTCTGTCATAGCTGTCATATACTGTAATGACCTAATAAGCCATCTTTCGGTCAGGTAATACAGACGTGTGCATCTGTAGAGCTAGAACTATACTAGTTACTAGTTTTTACTAGTTTTGTGGCCTTTCTTCTGTTATGGGTCACTAATTGGACAGGTCTGTTTTTCCTATTATTTATTTCTATTTATTTTAAAAGCAATGGTAACATTGATAGTAAAAAAGAAAATCCCCAAAACATTAGCAACTAGAATAGAGACCCTTACCCCATGCTAATTTATCCTGACCAAACGGGCTTTATCAAAAACAGACATGCTTCAGAAAACATCTACAGGCTTTTCAATCTAATCAATATATCACAACAAAAACAAAATAAAACCATAATTGCATCATTAGATGCCCAAAAAACATTTTGTATGCAAGTTTGAGTCATTCATCCATTGGATGAGAACACTGCACATCTCACCTAAAGCCACTGTAATCACAAACAGGGTCACGTCACCAAGCTTTACACTTTACTGGGGAATCAGAAAAGGATGCCCACTCTCACCAACTCAATTTACCATTTTTATAGAACCGCTCGTAGCAGCAATAAGGCAAAACAATAAAATAAAATAAATTCAGGATGCCATTTCACAACATTAAATCCGCCTTTATGCCAATGATTTATTATTATATTTACTTAATCCATCTGTGTAACTACAGAAAACTTTCAACATTATCAACAGTTCCTCTATAATCTTTAACTACACAACACACTGGAATACATCAATTATACTACCCCTGCCTGAAGACGCTTGGGATTCTGCAAACCAAACTTCCCCCCTTCCACTTCACACTGGCAATATAAACTATTTAGGTACTAATATTTCCCCAAGACTGTCAGAACTCTTCAACTTCAGTTACACCCCTCTGCTAAAACAAACAGAAGATGACTTCAAAGGCTGGACCAAGCTCCCACTCAGAGGCCGTTTACACGTACACGGTGATTTTGATAAACGGAGACATCTTCCTTCGTTTGTGCCCTTCGTTTACACGCAAACGGAGATTTCTCCTCTGAAAACGAGTCTTTCTAAAAACTCCGGCCAGAGTGGAGATTTTGGAAAACTCCGGTTGCGCGTTTGCATGTAAACTGAGATAAACGGAGATAAACGGAGTTATAGGCAGCCGACGTCACAGTATGCGCCGGAACTTGCGCCTGTGTAAAAAGTGCGACCTATGTTGCTATGGTGACAGTGGATACATGGAAGGCTTGAGCTTCTCGTTACACTGCCACCTACAGGTTTGGCATGCTCTTGTGTATATATACACGGGTAAGTGTAAACGAAGATCTTTTTGAAAACGGAGACGGTGAAATGTCCGTTTATGAAAATAGCCGGCAACGTGTAAACGGCATCTCACTCTCATTGGATTAATTGCTACAGTCAAAATGAAAAATTTACCTCAGATTAATTACTTATTTTCAGTCCTTCCCACCACCCCCATGAACAAATGATTTAAACACTTGACTCAATAACAGCTCAATTCTACTAGAAAAATCATACACCGAGAATGGAATGGAAAAATTATAAACTACAAGGTGACTGAGAGGCCCAAAACTTTCTTCACTTCCATTCAATTAACTACAATATTTATTCAAATGGATGCAAGAACACAACAACAATAGCCCATGGAAAGGATAAGAACAGAATCAATGCAAAAACACCTCAATAGCAGATCTCTTCTTCCTATCACAATCAATAAAAAAAAAAAAATTAAAAATATCACAATTTCATCAACTCTGACAGGAGCGTATCGATGTTCCCCTGGTTCTATGTTCCCCATTTAACCCTGCAAAAAAAGGTTCTATGTTCCCCGCTTACACAAAAAACGTTCTATGTTTCCCGGGTTCTATGTTTCCCTCTTACTAAAAAAAGGTTCTATGTTCCCCGCTTATCCAAAAAAAGGCAGGAAACATAGCAGTTGCATTAATATGTTGTTTTAACATCTCTAAACACACACAATGGAACATAATGGGGAGAAATTACAATCAGAAACTTACCCTTTGGGCGATCTATGGTGGGCAATCTGGACAATTATATTCTTTACAGAAGGTTTTATAATCCAGCCGATAATGCAGTGTTTCAGTCAGTGCAGATTTATTCGAGCAGCCAAAGACCAACTGGTAAGAAAAGAATAATTATCATGGCCGAAATAAAGATAAATAAGCTGTTAAGTGCAGCGTTTTTTCGGGAACTCTGTTTAGTAAATCCACCATGATTATTTATTAGTTTTGTGATAAAAATATATGCGTCTATGCTGCTGATCACGGATGTTGATATCACCTGTTCAGTTCGGTCCTTCGACCAATCAGATACTCAGATTTTTTTCCTCTCTTGTTTTTATGACGGTAGTGTCAGGAGCAGCCAAAGACCACCTGGTGGCAAGATAGTTATCTACCAGTGTTCGTAAACAAAGGAATAATTAGATATAAAGATTTTTTTAAAATGCCTTACTCATTTCAATGACAAATTTTATTTTTTCAAAAAAAAAAATCTGCTTTAAATAAACTAAATTATGTAAACTATTTGTTTCATACATGTTTCCCTGTACCCATAAGCAAACAGGAAAACGCATTAACTGTACATAATTATTTATCTTTATCTTTATTTCGGCCATGACCAATATTCTTTTGTTTACAAACACTGGTAGATAGCTATCTTGCCACCAGGGGGGTATTCCATCAAGCAGGCTAAAGGCAAATCCAGGTTTAAATGGCCAAGTCTGGCTAATGTGAGCCAGAGTTCTGTTCCATCAAAGTGGCTAAGATTAGCCTCACATCGGTAACCATGGAAACCATGGTTCTGGCTAAGCCTGACATATCGAGCTAAACTCCAGTTTCCGTTCCATCAAACTGAGCCACAACTCCGTTCCATCAAGGTGGTTAACCTGAATCCCAGCCTAGTAACCATGGTAACTTATGCTGCCGGGCAATCCTGGTCTGTAGCCGGATTAAGGTGAGGATTAGCTCCATCTATGATCAAAAAATGTTCAATAGACAAGAACAGACACCTAAAAGATAGTTCTGCCAGTGCTTTTACACACTCACAACTGTCATGTAATGATAAAATAATATGTAGATCATAAAATATATAACATAATTAATAAAAAAAAATTAACTATTAAAAAACGAATTAAAATGTAATAAAAATAAGATAATTTAAAAAAAAAACACTTACAACAGTAAAGCCAAAATCAATTTCATAAAAACAAAACTATAATAAAATGAAACTGAGGAATTAAAAAAAAAGATTGTACATGAATATGTGTTTGCCCTCCCATCCCCACCCCACTCTGTTTCCAATTGGCCAGCAAATTCACAGCCAATTAAGGTCAACTGACAACGGCCAGAGAAGGAGAGGGACACACCCAGAGAGACACAGAGACAGAGCAAGAGAGAGTAAATTAGGAAATAATGGCATGCCCCTTCATCGAGGATCCTGTTGATGAGGAGGCCTACATTGTTCAGAGGGCCTTCCAACCACGACCAGCCCCAAGGGTCTTCCAGGACAGGACCAACCCATTGATACAGACAGACAGACTCCTATCTGTGGGAGAGGTACCAGTTCAGCAGGCAAAGCATAGTGTATCTATGCAGCTTGCTGGAACCACACATTATAAAGGTCCCACGCCGCAGCCAGTCTCTGACCACTGTGCAGTCAGTCTGTACTGCACTGAGGTTCTTTGCTAGCGGTACATTCCTGTATAGTGTTGGTGATGCTGAGAGGCTAAAGTAAGGCAACTGTTTGCAGAGAGGTAAAAAGGGTGTATTTTCTATTCATTTTGATTATTTCTAGCATCACCATATGTCATGCATAGGGCTTGATTTGTTCACATTAACATAGGTTATCTTTTATATTTATGAATTAACCATGACACAAAGCAACCACATTAAAATGGGACACACACCACTGTGGTCTGTCTGTTCCTCATCCTATAGCACATGCCATACATTTAAGGGGATTTTCCTTATTTTGATATAATAAGGGATAGAGCTTACAATTGACTCCCAAATGATGAGAAATAGATAACTGATTCACTCTCACCTGCATTCACTTAATAGTTTTCCTCATCTCCACTGAATTGATGGATTTGCTAAATTTTCTACAATCAATAGATAAATGTAATGTGATTATTTCCTATAAACTGATCATTTCGGAAATGTCATAATCTACAATCAGTTGTGTGATAAATGCGATGATTCACATAAAATAGTTTGATTAAATGCATCATCTGAACTTTACATAGGAATCAGTAGATAAATGTGATAAATAGTCTATCACTAATATTAATGTACACATTTGGTGAATTTCATTAGGCATACTTGAATTGTTAGATTTAATAGGTGTTCTTATCTACATATATTTTGTCCCTTTGATGCAGGATTTATAGAACATGATATTATGCTGAAATGCTGAATTTTCTTTGTCACTCAGCCTACACATTTAGCCTGTCGGCAATATTCCGTCACGCCACCTCCCTTGCTTTATTAATTGCTACAGTATTGCCTTTTTCTTAATTATGTCCTTATAGTCCTCATACACTTCCATGAGGAGCGTTTGCTCCGCCGTAGAAAAAGCCTCCACTCACTCCTTTCCTTTGCTTTTTGACATTTTGCAACATTTTCGGCACTCGACTAGTTTGGGCTTTTTATTTTCCCTGGGCGCGTGCATGAGTTGAGGCTTAACAGGTGAGGCTTGAATTAGCGTCAATTGGAGACAGCTGATTTCACTTGATGGAACGGGTCGGAGCTAGATTGGGAGTTGGTGTTTAGTCAAACTTCAAGATTACACCTTAGTCTGGATATTCTTAGCTACATTGATGGAATACCCCCCAGGTGGTCTGGCTGCTCCTGACGCTACCGTCATAAAAACAAGAGAGGAAGAAATCTGAGTATCTGATTGGTCGAAGGACCTAACTGAACAGGTGATATCAACATCCGTGATCAACAACATAGACGCATTTATTTTTATCACAAAACTAATAAATAATCATGGTGGATTTACTAAACAGAGTTCCCGAAAAAACGCTGCACTTAACAGCTTATTTATCTTTATTTCGGCCATGATAATTATTCTTTTCTTACCAGTTGGTCTTTGGCTGCTCGAAGAAATCTGCACTGACTGAAACACTGCATTATCGGCTGGATTATAAAACCTTCTGTAAAGAATATAATTGCCCAGATTGCCCACCATAGATCGCCCAAAGGGTAAGTTTCTGATTGTAATTTCTCCCCATTATGTTCCATTGTGTGTGTTTAGAGATGTTAAAACAACATATTAATCCAACTGCTATGTTTCCTGCCTTTTTTGGATAAGCGGGGAACATAGAACCTTTTTTCAGTAAGAGGGAAACATAGAACCTGGGAAACATAGAACCTTTTTGTGTAAGCGGGGAACATAGAACCTTTTTTGCAGGGTTAAATGGGGAACATAGAACCAGGGGAACATAGGGATGACCCCACTCTGACAGCCTGCTGGAAAATCACTAAAATCACTAAATCATCACTAGCACCACACTTACCATCGTGGCAACACAAGGGAATCACTCATCTTCATCATTTATTCCAAAAAAACTAATTCACATAATTTAATTAAGTAATCCGGAGGTACAGGGTTGGGGGAGACAAGTTCCTCCACTGCCAACAATTTAAATCCAAAATTAACATAACCAACAACACACTACAACCTTCTAACCTAAGCAACAAGATCATGAAAATCAAAAACAAAAATCTCAAATTTTTATGAACTTATATCCAGCGCAAATACTTCCATAACACTCCCAACAACAAAATGCAAGATGCGGGATGCAAATTAATAAAAATATCTTCACTATGACCACTAACACACATTTGCAATTCACACAGTAAAGAACTATCCAGAGAATCCACATCACTCAAGGTAAAATGTTTAAATGGTTTTTGATAATACAGATGTGTTCACAATGCACTATGGGTAGCGCAGACGATTATTTTTATGCCACTCGGGTCTGCACACCAGTTCACTCCCTCTGGACAGCAATAAACACTCCACAATCTTGGGTTGCAGAATCCCATTGTCCTCATCACTCTGCCTACAGGGACACATTACATAAGTCACCCTCCCAACTAAACACAGAAACTCATTACTCTTCTCTCTAACTGTTGCCAAGAAAGTAATCTTCCAAAACTGGAAATCTAAAAGAACATCTTGTAATATCAGTCACTGGAACCACCTGCTTACAGAATACATCTCAATAGAGACGATAGCAGCTTACAGAAACAACAATATATCACTCTTAAATAATACCTGGGAAACCTTTTTTAAATTATCTAAACTCAGAACAGAATTCATCCCAAAACCAAAGCTGTGTACACGACCATATGTCTTTGCCATGACAACCAACCATCTTCTAAACATCATGAAACACCACCACTCTACACCGAACCATATGCTCATACATATTTATTTACTCTATATCTATCTACCTACTTATTCTGTTTTTTCTCTTTCCAACCTGTCTATTCATGAATCATCATAGCAATTCTACATGTACACACACAGTAATAATAGCAATAATAAACTATATATGTGTGTGTATATATATATATATATATATATATATATATATATATATATATATATATATATATATACACACACACAGTTGCAGTCAAAATTATTCAACCCCCATTGCATATTAGGCCTATTGGCAAAATATACAATTTCTCTGCTGTTTGCAATAAACAAATTACACAAGAACTGTTTAAGTAGTTCAATGAAACTAATATTACAAGGGTTTTGATCCAAATTCAACATAAAATGCTACTTTTAATGACTACTGCAGTCTCAAAATTATTCAACCCCTTCATGACAAGCATCTTCAGTACTTAGTAGAACACCCTTTTGCTGTTATGACCTGCTGCAAACGTGATGCATAGCCAGACACCAGCTTCAGACAGTGTTCCTGAGGAATCTTAGCCCATTCCTCATGGGCAATGGCCTCCAGTTCAGTAATATGGGTGTGCGTTTTGCAACCACATTCTTCAAATCCCACTAGAGATTTTCTATGGGGTTCAAGTCAGGCGACTGTGACAGCCACTCTAGAATCTTCCATTTCTTCTTCTGAAACCAAGCCTTGGTGGACTTTGAGGTATGCTTGGGATCATTGTCCTTTTGGAAGGTCCAGTGACGCCCAAGCTTCAGCTTCCTCACAGATGACATGACGTTTTAACCTAAGATTTCCTGATACTTGACTGAATCCATAGTGCCCTCCACACGCTGCAGGTTTCCAGTGCCAGAGGCAGCAAAGCAGCCCCAGAGCATCACTGAGCCACCGCCATGCTTCACTGTAGGCAGGGTGTTCTTTTCAGCATATGCTTCATTCTTCTTCCTCCAGACACTCCGCTGTTCCATAGGCCCGAAAAGTTCCAGTTTTGTTTCATCGCTCCATAGAACAGAATTCCAAAACTTCTGTGGCTTATTTATATGGTTTTGAGCATACTGGAGCTATTGTGCAAACTGAAACCTCAGTGCCTGCTGCCACCAAGTCTTGCTGCAGGTGTTTTACAGTCACTCGAGGGTTTTTGAACACTTGCCTTCTCAGGAATCTGGTGGCAGCCACTGATAGTTTCCTCTTTCTGCCACGTCCAGGTAGTGTAGCCACTGTTCCTTTAACTTTGAACTTGTGAACTATGCTTCCAACTGTATCTCTAAGAACATTCAGAGCTTTTTCTATCTTTTTGTATCCTTTTCATTGTTTGTGCAAGGCAATGATTTCTTCTCTGAACTTTTTGGACAATTCTTTTGACTTAGCCATATTTCTAACATGCAATCAAACGTCACTCTCAACAAACCCCTAGCCAGTTGAGGTATTTATGTGTTCTATCTCAAGCACACCTGAACTAATGAAGCCCTTGATTAGTTGCACCAGGTGTGCTTGAAACAGGGGGTTGAATAATTTTGATTAGTTGCATCAGGTGTACTTGAGACAGGGGGTTGAATAATTTTGAGACTGCAGTAGTGGTTAAAAGTAGCATTTTGCGTTGAATTTGGATAAAACCCATGGTAATATTAGTTTTATTAGAGTATTTCAACTGTTCTTGTCTACTTTGTTTATTGCAAACAGCTGAAAAATTGTACATTTTGCCAATAAGCCTAATATGCAATGGGGGTTGAATAATTTTGATTTTATATACTGTGTATATATATGTATATGTGTATATATATGTGTATATATATATATATATATATATATATATATATATATATATATATATATATATATATACAGTACAGGCCAAAAGTTTGGACACACCTTCTCATTCAATGCGTTTTCTTTATTTTCATGACTATTTACATTGTAGATTCTCACTGAAGGCATCAAAACTATGAATGAACACATGTGGAGTTATGTACTTAACAAAAAAAAGGTGAAATAACTGAAAACATGTTTTATATTCTAGTTTCTTCAAAATAGCCACCCTTTGCTCTGATTACTGCTTTGCACACTCTTGGCATTCTCTCCATGAGCTTCAAGAGGTAGTCACCTGAAATGGTTTTCCAACAGTCTTGAAGGAGTTCCCAGAGGTGTTTAGCACTTGTTGGCCCCTTTGCCTTCGCTCTGCGGTCCAGCTCACCTCAAACCATCTCGATTGGGTTCAGGTCCGGTGACTGTGGAGGCCAGGTCATCTGCCGCAGCACCCATCACTCTCCTTCTTGGTCAAATAGCCCTTACACAGCCTGGAGGTGTGTTTGGGGTCATTGTCCTGTTGAAAAATAAATGATCGTCCAACTAAATGCAAACCGGATGGGATGGCATGTCGCTGCAGGATGCTGTGGTAGCCATGCTGGTTCAGTGTGCCTTCAATTTTGAATAAATCCCCAACAGTGTCACCAGCAAAACACCCCCACACCATCACACCTCCTCCTCCATGCTTCACAGTGGGAACCAGGCATGTGGAATCCATCCGTTCACCTTTTCTGCGTCTCACAAAGACACGGCGGTTAGAACCAAAGATCTCAAATTTGGACTCATCAGACCAAAGCACAGATTTCCACTGGTCTAATGTCCATTCCTTGTGTTTCTTGGCCCAAACAAATCTCTTCTGCTTGTTGCCTCTCCTTAGCAGTGGTTTCCTAGCAGCTATTTGACCATGAAGGCCTGATTGGCGCAGTCTCCTCTTAACAGTTGTTCTAGAGATGGGTCTGCTGCTAGAACTCTGTGTGGCATTCATCTGGTCTCTGATCTGAGCTGCTGTTAACTTGCGATTTCTGAGGCTGGTGACTCGGATGAACTTATCCTCAGAAGCAGAGGTGACTCTTGGTCTTCCTTTCCTGGGTCGGTCCTCATGTGTGCCAGTTTCGTTGTAGCGCTTGATGGTTTTTTCGACTCCACTTGGGGACACATTTAAAGTTTTTGCAATTTTCCGGACTGACTGACCTTCATTTCTTAAAGTAATGATGGCCACTCGTTTTTCTTTAGTTAGCTGATTGGTTCTTGCCATAATATGAATTTTAACAGTTGTCCAATAGGGCTGTCGGCTGTGTATTAACCTGACTTCTGCACAACACAACTGATGGTCCCAACCCCATTGATAAAGCAAGAAATTCCACTAATTAACCCTGATAAGGCACACCTGTGAAGTGGAAACCATTTCAGGTGACTACCTCTTGAAGCTCATGGAGAGAATGCCAAGAGTGTGCAAAGCAGTAATCAGAGCAAAGGGTGGCTATTTTGAAGAAACTAGAATATAAAACATGTTTTCAGTTATTTCACCTTTTTTTGTTAAGTACATAACTCCACATGTGTTCATTCATAGTTTTGATGCCTTCAGTGAGAATCTACAATGTAAATAGTCATGAAAATAAAGAAAACGCATTGAATGAGAAGGTGTGTCCAAACTTTTGGCCTGTACTGTATATATATATATATATATATATGTATGACTCAAAACACAAACATTTGTGATGCACACACAAATATTTCTTGTTTTAAATATGTACAATTGAAATTCACGCATGTAAAAGGGGGGGGGGGGGGGGGCGACACTGGGTATCCCCGGACGGATGCTCAAGTGTGGGTGAGAGGAGCAGAGAGGACTGCGGAGGTCAGGTGGGGCGGGCTCAGAATGGGTGTTGGGGAACTGCCCATTGGTCCAACAGCCCATTCGTCCGACATCCTATTGTTCCAACCATATTAAACCCATTGTTCCGAAGTCCGTTCCAAAATCATCATGATGCCCTGTGGTTAAGGTCTGGTTAGGTTTAGGCAAAACCACGTGTGGGTTAAAATGAAAAAGAAAGTGACAAACACATAAGCTGTGAGCCTGCTTTGCCTCAAGCCTTTCCCAGCTGACCCAGAGCCGGTCGCGGCGCACCATCAAGGTAGAAATACGCCCGCCGGGAGCCATTCAGCACCGCGGACAGTCAGACTAATGGGATGTCGGACCAATGGGCTGTTGGACCAATGACATGGACCCGTTTAAGTGTGGGTAAGAGGAGCGGAGAGGACCGGCAATGGTAACGTAACCTGGGCTTGTAACTATAATCTAATTACTATTATTAATTAATTTCTCCTATTTTTGAAATCATAACGCATTACATTACTCTGTTACTAAGCCTCCGCTTGGAAAATTAAACAGTCCTGAAACTGCAGCCTCCAGTACTGCAGCTTCACCTAACTCCCAAATTCCATCAGATGCGTGTTGGTTGCGTCTGCGCTCCGGAACGGCAACAAAAGCCGATCCGTTTCAATTCTAGTCAATGTGTGTGCTTCCACCAGCTGCGGCTG
Organism: Epinephelus lanceolatus; assembly: GCF_041903045.1. Classification (NCBI taxonomy): domain Eukaryota; kingdom Metazoa; phylum Chordata; class Actinopteri; order Perciformes; family Serranidae; genus Epinephelus; species Epinephelus lanceolatus. Next base: position 47,251,582 of record NC_135742.1, read on the forward strand.
TGCCGCGTTCCGGCTCCATCGCAGCTGCGGCCCTCCGGAGCCCTGCGCAACAGATACGCGGGACTTCTATTTTTGCCGGATGCCAGAGCACAACGTAGCAATTCTAGCCTGGTTCCAGACCATAGACCCCGCCCACTCAACTGAGTAGGCTTGCATCTCTGGTCTGGCGTACTGCAATAAATTTACAATTTATCTCGTCCAAACGATGGAAGGACCAATGAACGCCGGTTGTGGGAGTGGGTCTAGCGATTAGCCAATCAGCGCCACGCTGATGTCAAGCTGTTCACCGGTGGGTAACTGGTGAGGATAGCAACAATGGCAACCGCTACAGATCCTACAGACCACATTAACGATGCTATCGAGGTATTGCGCCACTACTCGTGTTAATGGAGGACCAAATTAAGGAAGCTGCTAAACTGGATTTAACGGCGATGCAGCTGGGTGTGCACAACGACGGAGACATTTTAAACGGGCAATGCTCGCTTGTTTTCGGCACCTCCAAGGCATGGATACTAATGACATCAGATTCTGGGTGAGTCGTTGATCTCTACTGATTGGTTAGGGAAAAATTAAATTCCCTCCCCCTTGTAAATCGCCTTCAATGGAGGTGATGTTAGACTGAAGGTTCTGGGAGCTTCAGTCTGACACTCAGGCTACAGCAATTCAGCACAAAGCAGATCGTGTGGGGCAGGAAGTCGTGCACAGAAACAAAATTAAACATCCGGTTAATTTTCAAAATAAAATATACAGTGTTCATGGCTGATCATATTTCCCTGCAGTACACCTTGAAAACGTCATAAAGGGCGGAGACAGGCCTGAAGTCAACAGGTCAGAGGTTTTCAGACATCATTTCACCCTGTTGACACCATGGATGAGGAGATGTTAATCATGGAGGTGCACCAAGATGTCTTCCTACTACTCCTCTGGTTTTGTGGTTCTGTTTATAGAAACTACATCTTATTATGTTGCGCGATTATGCGTGAATTTGCGAGATCTCGTGGGTCCTCATGACTCCCACTGTCCGGCAGCACAGCAAACGCAGCCGGTGGGTGTTGACGGACGGTGGAGCACGCAGCGGATAACCAGCGCTGCCGTTCCGCAATGGACACGCCTGCGCACACTTTAATAATGTCATATAACACCCCTCGTGGGGAGACACGAGGGGTTTGATTGGCTGTAAAGGAGTGAGACATTTGATTGGCTGCAGACAATCCCCTCTTAGAAAAAATGCATTTGTGAATCGGACCACGTCAGGGGACTCTCAGAACTCGCACACACAAATGCAGGAAAGTTTACAAATTAAAAGGACTTTGTAAATGCAGGTTCGACAGTTCATATATCAATGTAATAACCTCCAAATATGTATTTGATGAAAACTGCGAATACTCTTACATGCGTACATTTGTGAATTTCAATTGCACATATTTAAGACAAGATATATTTGTGTGTGCATCACAAAATGTTTGTAAATCTTAGTTTTTAAATGTGGATTTTCATTTACTTATATATGGAATGACATATATATATATATATATATAAATCCCCAAATACATTTGTGAATCATTTTTTGTGCATTTATCAATTTCTGTGTGCATTTATTCATTTTGAGACTGTTCTAGCTCCATATCAGCAACACTTGAAATAACCTTTGTATGTGTGCCAGAGGAGAGGCAACCATCTCACAAGATGGTTACTGCTTGAAAAATTATTGTCAGTGTGAATTGGCACTGAGGTGTAGCGAAAGAGAGACTTTTGTCTTTGGACAAGTTATTCTGTGGTATCAAATCTTAAACCAAGTCTGTTTGCTTGGTGGTCCTGCACCTGTAATATCTTGGATGTGCGTGCTCTACCCCACTTTGTGATCCAATCTTAAACCCCCATTTAAAATCTCTTCTCATGCTCCCTAATTAGCCCTGGATCCTCCCAAGGACCTGACTGTTGCAGAGGTGACAGAGACCACCATGATGCTGGAGTGGAAACGCCCCCTGGCAAAACTGGACTCCTTCAGACTGGTTTATGTGTCTGTCGATGGTCGCAGGGCTGAGGAAGTGGTCCCAGGCAGCTCTGAGTCTCACATGCTCAGGAGCCTTACACCAGGCATGCTGTACACCATCAGTGTTATCGCAGAGAGGGGCCGCAGGACCAGTGCACCCACCACCATCTCAGCACCCACAGGTCAGCACTGAAAAAACAACACACCTTCCATCTTCAGAAGCAGTGTCCCTGACTTAGCAATAGTATCTCAATGTCATAGAATGTCCTAAGTGTCTGGTAGGAAACAGTGGTTGGTAGAAGAAGCTTTTTTGGCAAAAATGTTTGGAAATTTATCTTGGCATATATTCTGACATGAAAATGCTGACATTTTGTGACTGTACTCTGTATTCTTACCCAGATAAGATTTCAGCAGTTGCTATTTGTGCACAATCTTGGCATATCCCTAATGTTTAAACACTTTACCTCAAGTGGAAGCTATGCAAATAGTTTGGCTTCTAGAAAGACTATTGTTGTTATTCTAACCTGACGACCTTGCCTTTGACAGTTTTAAGTGGAACTATTTTCTATTAAAGAAATTATCCCTTTTTGAAAGATGGTATGTGGATTATCCAGAGTAACCTCTCTTGCTACACTGTCTTCACTATATACTGTAGATCTAATGACTGCTGTTAGTGGAACTTTAACTGTCTTATGTTTCTATCTAAAGCTGAATAGGTGCGTCTAGGTTTTGAAGACATTTGTGGCTTAGCTCAGACCTCTCTAGGGGGTCTGGGAGATCCTCCCCCGAGGAATTTTTGATTTTGATTGGGAGACTCTATTTTTATGCTTTTTATGCACCTTATTTACAAGTTAAGTTTAAGTACACATCCTAATAATTGAAAAATTTGAATGTGTACTTCAAAAAGTGTCATTTATTCATTCATTCATTTTCATAACCACTTACCCTGTTGGGGGTCGCAGAGGGGCTGGAGCCAATCCCAGCTGTACACCCAGGACAGGTCGATTGATCGATAACTATTCATACGCCGGCGGGTGTCGTGTAATTTCTAGATTAATTGTGAACTAGTCCATAGTGGTAGCTTTGTGCTTTCTACCTATGCCAATCCTGAATGCCTATGTGCAGTTTCACATAGATTGACCACGTCAGTGAGTAGAAAAACATGGGACAGACAGAACGACTGACTAACAGAATGACACACTGACAGTTTCCGTGATTATGTACAGCATACCATACCATGACTTAGTCATACCAAAATTAAAAAAAAAAACAAAAAAAAAAACATTTGGCCACAGCAATCGGTCGCAATTTAGCCATTTTTAAGCATTTTTCTGTTGTTATAGCACCACCCAGTGCCAATTAGACTTAAAATGACTTGAGGCGTCCTGTTATACATATCTACTAAGTTTAGTAAAATTGATATGGCAGTTAGGCCTAGATAAGAAATTAGCTCTCTAGCGCTGCTTTTTGTTTGATTGGGTCAATAATGGAGGGGTCCTCTCAGATTGTGTGTGGTCATATGCCTACAAAGTTACGTGGTGATCGGTGAAACCCTTGAGATGTTATACACCTTTATGTGATGAGCCACGCCCTCTGCAATATTCATTGCCTTATAGAAGCTCAGTTTTAGTAAGTTTTCCAACTTTTGCCAAGAGGGAACTTTAGATATTGGTCCCTAGATTATGTTCACCGAGTTTCATGCAGATCGGTCAAACTTCCTAGGAAGAGATCGATTTTAAGTGTTCTTCAAAAAATTAAAAATGACGGAAAATCTATATAACTGGAAGTTATGGGTTCTTGAGGCAAATTTGTTCCTCATGAGGAGAGGCATCTCTGTGTGACATACAGGGCATGAGATATGCCCATTCAAACTTTGCAATTTCAGTCGGTTGCTATAGCGCCCCCCTTTGGCCAATTGATGTAATATTGCTTCATTCGCATCCTCCCATGACCCTCTACCACTGTGCCAAATTTCACATGGATTGACCAAGACAGTGAGGAGAAAAACGTGGAACAGACACACAGACACACCCACAGACAGTTTTCGTCATTATATACTGTAGTGAGATTGTGTTTTTTAAAATGTTAGTAGCTATTAACAATTAGTATTAGCACTGAGTAGAAACAGAATACTTCATAAGTGTTATCATTAAACATTTATTGACTACAGCTGGAAAATTATTATAATAATAAATAATGTACACTAGTGGAGCTCAAGTACTGTACTTAAGTCAAATTTTGAGGTACTTGTACTTGAGTATATCCATTTTATGCTGGTTAATACTTCTACTCAACTCATTTCAGAGGGAAATATTGAACTTTTTACTGCACTTGATTTTTTGACGACGTTAGTTACTTTGAAGATTCAGAATATTATACAACGTATGACCAAATAATAAATGATGATGTATTATTAAAGATTGAACTCCCCAACAGTGTATAAAGTCATAAAAATGAGCTCCTCCTTTACCAGCTGCACCATTGTGTGATGAACACATTAATGTTTCAATAATTATAATACAACAATATAATATATATTATAATGAAAATGGGCCATGCTGCATAATGAGTATTTTTACTTTTGTTTTTTGATGTCTGGTTACTGCCAACGTGTTTTATTCTGTTGAAAAGTAGAAGCAAATAAAGGTGTCCGACATGTTTCTTGTTTAAAGTTAACTTTTGCAAAGTAGTCACTTAATGGAGCTTATTTCCGCTACCCTGACACACTTCCACTGATCCACAGTCAGTCCTGCCATGAGCTGCTGTGTGTCAGTGTATACAGACATGGACCAAACCATTGTGAGGCAGATGAGGGCAGAGGATGCAATCTTTTTAAAGTTATAAATATATTAGGCCCGTTTCCACTGCAGGAACTTCAGGGTAATTTTATGGGGGCCGAGGCCGTTGCTGCGTGTCTCCACCGCAGGAACCACCCCCAAAGGACAGAGTTCCGATACTTTTACAGGGGCTAAACAAGTCCCTGCCTCGGGGTAGGTACTCAGAACGGCCCCGAAAGACTCCTGGCTGGGGCTTGGGGATTACTTAATGCTGATTGGATATACTCAAGGAGGAATGTGACGACAACAGAAAGCAACAAAATAGCCGGCATGTTTAAAACTCAGCAGAAGAGGGTTAGCTCGTTCATATAGCTTCCGCCGCCATGTAAAAAAAAACTCACTAAATGGCCCGTGAAAAAAATATTTTTTCCGGCGGATATCTTAGTTACAACATGATTGAGCTAGCAAAGCAGTTTTGTGTTGATATGTGTGGTATTTATTCAGTTTTGGGAAATCACAATGTCTAGAAAGCATCAGCTGACAGGGACAGCTAAAAGCAGCAGCAAAGCTAACATCAGGACGTCATCTGTTAAAAGCCTCCCGTTGTCGGATACGACATGAAACTACTCCAGTTAGCTCAATCATGTTGTAACTAAGACATCCGCTGGAAAAAATATTTTTTTCACGGACCATTTAGTGAGTTATTACAGACACCGCTACTGGCTAATGGCGTCCCTACGTCGCCCTGGTCAAAATGGTCGCGCAACGATTACGTCACATCCAGAGCCTGTAACTTTACAGGAACCTTCCTCGTACTCTGCTCTCTCAGTGGAGACACGGTGGTTGAGAGGGCAGAGCGAGAGGACGTTCCTGTAGTAGTTCCTGCCCCTCAAATAGTACCAGGAACTTCTTCAGTGGAAACGGGCCTATTGTGTTGCGTATATCATTGGCACAGGTGCTTTCAGTTTTTATTATTATATAGTTTAAATTGTATAGTTTCCTCAAATTATATATTGGGGGGGGGATTCCCCGTCCCCCCCGGGATTTCCGCCTATGAATGGGCAGCAGTGTTAGCATATGGGGCAACTGAACACTGTCACTGTATCTCCATTAAAATTAGTTATTTTTGACACAGACAGGCTGAGATTGTTATTGTCACTCAGTACGTTTACATGCACGCAGTAGTCAAGCTAAGCTGATAGCTCGGACTTCTCGTCTTGTCTGTGTATACATGCAGAAGAGAAAATCGAATTTCTGAAGTATGGAGGTATTTTTGTGTCTTTTTGTTGCAATCATATAAACCTGTTTTAAGAGCATATTTCTTGAACTACAATCAAAAATCAAGTTTGTAAGTAAAAACGTGTGATCATTTTGCTTATAAATCAGTCCTCTTTGCTTGTAAGTTAAAAAGTTTTGCTTGCAGATCAGTCCTCTTTCCTTGCAAGTTAAAAAGTTTTACTTGCAGATCAGTCCCCTTTGCTTGCGAGTTAAAAACTTTTGCTTGCAGATCAGTCCTCTTTGCTTGCAAGTTAAAGTTTTGCTTGCAAGTTCAACTGCACTTAATGCTGCTGATGGATGAGAGAAGAGTTTCTATTGGTGGGTTTGACGTGGGTGCATACAGAGCGGGCTACACCCACGATTCCCTTTCCTCCACTGGAAACGCTCGACAGTCGGCATTACTGCTACATCCCGGGGCATCGACGGTACTGACCATTACGCCATCGAATAGTTCTGCCCTGGCTAAACAAAATGCACCAGTTCAAATAAAACATTATTGCTATTATTAGGCCTAGTCCACACAGACCCGTGTACTTCTGAAACCGTGTATTATTCTATGCGATTTGGCTGTTTGGCCACATGCAACTGCACTTTTGGGCCCCCAAAACCGCGTTTCTTTGAAAACCATAGTTGCGTGTAGATAGGATAACTGCAGTATTTTATTACCTGTCTCCACTGTTTGATGTCAGAGTGACGGTAAATAGCTCTTTTCTAAAAGTTTACTAACTACTAAAATCCCACATCCTGTGTTAAATACAATGTATCTTAACTATATTTACAGTGAAGCTTGATTCTGCACTCTGCACTTAGCCCGTATGTGAATGTTTACCGTTGCTATGGCAACAAGTGACAGCTGATGTTAGCGTTAGTTAGCTTAGCTCAATCGTCCGACAAACAATAACCCATAAAATTCTAATTCAACATATTTAAACAAAATCAACAACAGCTACCAACAGTTACATTCCTTACAACCTTAGCTTATGTGTTGTCACAGGTTAGATTGTCAAAATTAAAGTAATAACAGCATTAGTGACTGTTGCATCCACTCGTATGCAGTTACCTTACGTTGCAGTTCCCTCAAACAATATCACGAAGCACAATACAAACTATATAAACAAGTTACCTATTAAGGGTACACTACTGATAAAATCTGAAGGTGCTTAGGTGACATTTACCCACCTGAAAGAATAAATGAAAACAAACGGTGATTTTGCTGGTCTTCAGTAGCTTTACTCTAGGTGTAACTGCCAACTGAAGAACGCAGTGCAAACCAACCGTTTATATACCCAGATTTGCTCTTGTGCCTTTACTCAAATCAGTTATGCTTTATTTATAGCATATCCAGCTGCCCAACCTAACGACCAACGACGGAGGCTGCTCCTGTTGCTAGCTACCCCAACTACAGTACCACGAAAGCAGCAACGGGCCTGCCAACGGGGGTTCTGGATCCGGCCGGGTCGGACCTCTGTTGGCAGGCCCGTCGCTGCTGTTGTGGTAGTGTAGTTGGTAGTTCAGGTACCTCTGCTGTTGAATTAGGTCGCACTATTTATGTGAATTGGGTTGTTTTTATTTTCCGCACTTCCCTATTCCGGTATTGACTCTGACTTCTGATTGGTTAAAATGGCCTTTCCATTAGAAGTTACATCGCCACCTACTGCTTTGGCATGTGTATTACATCACCTGATAGTGGGTTTTGCGGTTTCGTGTGGATATCATATTTTTTTATCACACCACTTGTGTGGACGAATTTTTTTTGCAAACCGGAGCCCGAAAAACTTCGGTTTCAGAATTGATTTTCGCCACAGCTCCCGCACTGAATTTTCCCGTGAACTACAGAACTCCCATATTGCTTTGCAAGCATACTAGGCTGAAGAGTAGAATTTAAGAAACAGGCTAAATGACATGATGTTGCACACTCTTGTACAGTAGGTGGCGGTATGCACCTTTAAATTGCTGCCAACCAAGAGAAGAAGAAAAAAAAAATGCTTTGCAAGCTGTCATTCCGATTGAGACTGGCCAATAGAGACATGTCTTACAGCTTTCAGTTTGGGCCCCGCCCACCAGGTTCAACTTTTTACTCACAAAATTTTCTGACTTGCAAACGGAAAAAAAAAGACTTGCAAACAAAACTTTTGGATTTACATTTTTTAATCAATCATTTTTTACTTGCAATAAAACATTGTTTGATTGCAATATTGATACTTTTACTCTCAAATCTTTTTTTTGATTGCAAAACCTACTCTGTTTGATTGAATAATAAAGAAACATATGTAGCTCCATAACCAAGTACGTGTGACTCCGCCTCGATAGGCGGCGCTGTGTCCTTTTTAATATAGTGCATATTGAACTAGTTCTGGTTGACCCGAAGAGGAAGCTAACGACGAATGAAGATGGCAGAGCGTGAATGTAGTTTCCTCGTCCATCCAGAAGTGCGTCTTCTGCTTCTCGGTCGCCATGGCGTTTGTATGTTTGTTTTTCCGGGAGTTACTGCACTGCTATATACTGAACTGCTGCTACGTCATCTCCTTCTTCTTCCGGGTGAAAGCCCATGAAAGAAAAAGTGATGCATGCGCGGAAAGCCGAATCCAACTCCAGTCGGACTAAGTGGATACATGCAGCAATAGTTCGTTTTTCGATCGAATTATCTGGGTGTGTTAGTTGAGCTATGGATAGTTCAATTTCAGTCGGGCTAAACTATTTACATTCCTTTAAAAGTCCGGTTTCAGTCGGACAAAGCCAATAATTTGATTTTCTCAAGCTGCATGTAAACGTACTGAGTGTCTGAAGTGTCTCTTTACCTTTCACTTGATCTGGTCTGTTTGTTATCTCTCTGGTCAAGCGGATGTCTCATTATGAAATCTCAGGAGATGTCATTTGTTGCAGAAAGACAACAGTGGAAAATCGAGTGAGATTTGGAGAGAGTACAGTAACCAAAGTAGTTTAGTAGTTTAGTGTTATCTAAAAGATTTTCAGTGTCATGGATGATTATTCACCTGATTTCATCTATGTGGCTGAGGCCCTTGAATTCAATCGCTGAGGTAAGGTACACAGATGAAGATCAACTACTAATTGAGGAGCGGAAAAGGAGAGAGAGTGACAGTGAGGGAGTACCTGCACTATTTTACGACAAAGCTACACTGTCGTAACACATGCAGAATGTGGCTCACTGTCTTGTTGGAATAAGCAGGGACATCCCTGAAGACATGATCTGGATGGCAGCATATGTTGCTCATAACCTGTATGTAGATGTAAGATGTGTATGTGTATGTAAGATCTGCAAGTTACCCATGATGCCATAGGCACTAACATAGCCCCATACCATCATATAAATATAATAAAAGTAAAAGATCGAATAAATAAGAACTATAATAAATAAGCTAGAACTGTGAGGCTAAAAGAGAATAATTAAAGTGATAGTTCAGGTTTTTGGACATGAAGTTGTGTGAAACACTGACCATCTTTAGCTCTGATGTGACGGTGTCACTACTGTCAACAAGCCTCCTGCTCTGAGAAATGGCCCGTAGCTTACCGGAGAAAAAGTAGTTCTGAAGATATACGGGGGACACGTAACCAAAAGGTTTTAAGCTACAAGAAGTATGCATGTGTTTTGTTAGACTATTTCAATAATTTTAAAACATCCCCGCATTACGTCAGACCTTGCTATCAATTGGGACTATTTTCTGGCCAGTATCACTCCGCCGTACAGGCCCGCAAGACAGCACGCCAACAGAAATCAATTAGACAGTTCATCACCACGCCGTGCAGGTGCGCAGGATAGCAACGGCTAACGCAAACTTCATCGGCTGTTTCCAACAGAGAACCAGTAGGCTATTATTAGTGAGGAAAAAGATGTACTAGCCCTATATACCTACTACTACAGCGCGAGCACCGACTCAGGCTCACGACACACCCTCGTCAGCTGCTGTAGGTATACAGAGGAATACCAAAATGGTGCGAACTTGTGATTTCCCCAGCGGTGGGAATAAAAACATCGCTGGCTCCTTATTCCATTGGTTTCCTGTTACAGATGTAACCCGTAGGCAACTCTGGCTAACCCACCACCTGACTATCACTTTAATATGAATTAATATGAATGAAGTGCCAGTAGAAACAATTCCGTGTTCACCTGCTCTGATTTGTAGGACTCTAACTGATGACTGTTAAACAGCTGAGTAGTCCTTGTTTGTAATGTCAGTATTGTATAGAATTATATCATATGACTACAACATATATCTCAACTCGCTCACATTTTGGATGCATTAAGGTTTTATTATTGTGAAGTGTTTACTGAGAGTCACAGGGAATTGTGCTCTCCTGGCTCTCGTCTTGGCTTGATTTTTCTGTGGCTCAACATTACTTTGGAGGCCATCATGCATGACATCACAGAGTCACATGTGACTGTGACAGTGCCCAATCAAGTCTGAAAACTGTGTCCATGGGCCGGACTCTCACGTAGGTGTGACAATGAGGCATCCTGTGGAGATAAGTGCCAAATGGCTGTCCTTTGTTCGATGAACAAAGTACATGCGGTCTCAGCCACTATTTCAGATGGCAAGACCTAGACGAAAAGCCATCAAATGTCCAGTTTAGATCTTAACAAATGACAAATCATCTGTGGTTCAGTGAATCCCAACAATGGTATAGTCTTAAGTTGCATTTGAAGATGCCGCGACAATGATTTTCCAGTAGTAAGAGTGAGTAATATCCTTTATACAGTCATGGTTTTTTCTTAAGGATTACTTTTTGGGCCTTTTTTTACTTTATTTGACAGGACACATTAAGTGTGAAAGGGGGAGGGACAGAGGGGATGACATGCAGCAAAGGGCCAGACTCAAACCTATGGCCGCTGCAGCAAGGACATTGCCTTTGTACATGGGATAGGCCTCCTTACCTCTGAGCCTCTGGGCACCCGCGTTCATGTTGGTTTTTAATGCCATGATGCTCAGGGGGTTAAAGGTCGTGGGCATTGGGCGAATGCTCATGTCCTTTTTTTTTTTTTCTTCATCACTGATTGAACCTGTTATTTCTATAATTATGATCGTTTATTCATTTTCAGACGTTTTAGTTAGCCTAAGAAAGCTCTTGTTAGCTAACTATTTATTGTCCAGCCTGAAGGAAATCCATCCAGCTCCAGTGAGGGCAGCCCAGGTCTCCCAGGGAGAGGCAGGAGAGGCCAGGGGGCTGGTGCCGATGGAAGAGTAAAGCAGACATTGGTTCCCACTATATCAACATCAACACCAGTCACACTAATTTGCCTGGTTCTATAACAGCACCACACCCACCTGATTGTTTCCTGATAGATACACCTCTGTTGGTAGTGTAATAAATCCATGTGGCAATTTGTAACTATTATATAGCTTTGTGCTGTGCTGTTGGGATTTGTATTAGATTCTACTTGTATTCCAGAGACAGAGAAGAGGCAGAGGTCAAGGTGGCAGAGGAGGTGGAAGGAGAGGAGGAAGAGGGCAAGGCAGACGTTTGCGTCGAAGTGAGGATGCTGTTGACTGTTCGTTATGATTTGACACTAAAATATATATATATATATTGTAAAATGGTGGCAGTGTGATCATTTGTGCACATTCGATTTTCACTGAAGATGAAACAATGATTCAGTGTTGACAAATGTTAAGCATTGCATAAGGACTTAGGACATTTGCCTTAGGACTTCACACATATCAGAATTCAAATAATAAACACATATATACCCTTATGGTGTATATAAAATGAAAAAAGGCCAAATGTCAGGTCAAGTAAGTCCATTTTTATTTTGAATAGAAATTGGAATAATACAAATATCACGTCGTCATAATAAAAATCTTGACATCACCTTTGGACATTGTAATACTTTTGATGAATGGTTTTCAAAAATAAGTGAAGGTGGGCTCAAGTTCTGCTCATTTCTACTGTCAGTTTCCACCTTGCCTACATGACAAATGATCAATAACAAACTGTAGGTAGCACAAGGGTACAGGCAATGCTTAGAAATTAAAATACAAAATACAAAAAAGGAAATGATACAGTCCATGAAATAATTTCAACTGGTTTTGTAAAAAAAAAAAAAGTCACCATGCCTGGTGAAATACCTCTTAGAGAGCAGTGGAGGACAGAGGAGGACGGAGAGAGAAGAGAGGTGGAGGTCCTTTTTTTGTACATATGTATCCAATGGTCACTTACTAAAGGGAGAGAGCTTCATCCGCTTTTCCTCCACCTGTTTTTTGACAAGCGGTTTGGGGAGATTTTCATCAACAGTCGGAAGCTCTGTTAAGCTGTAGTCTTCTCTGCCGCAGTCTGGGAACAGACCTATTGCTGAAGTCCTGGATCTACACGAGGCCAGCTGCTGTTTTACCTCTTATAATGAAACTGTATATAACAGTGAAAGCCTACTACACAGGCAAAAATACACTGACTGGACATGCAGCAAAGGGCCACAGGCTGGAGTTGAACCTGGGCCACTGCGGCAACAGCCTTGTACATGGGGCGCCTGCTCTACCACTAAGCCACCAACGCCCTGAACAAGTCTCTGCTTTTACAAAGCTCGACATTGCAACCTTTTAGTTTCATGAGGTTCAACAACTATGGAAGACAGAGACATGCTTACAAATAAAACATATAATTCAAACATTTTGTTTGAACGCTTATAAAACACATGGTGTTAGTGTGTTTAGTATGAAATGTGCTATATAAATAAAATTAGACTGTTTTTGTAACTATGACTATTAAGCACATTGTGCTGCCTTTGTGCATAAAATGTGCAACATAAATAAAATTGCATGGTATTGGATTATGAAACAATGGTGTTAGATAATAGCAAGCATAACATAGCAACAGAGCAATAATAAAAGAGCAAACACTGTAGCAGGTGATGTGAGGGCCAGGAGTCAGGGGCAGACTAGGAGGGCAGAACCCAGGGGTGCAAAACTTACAAGGAGTGGACACAGCAAGCCACAGCAGTCACTCACCAAAGCTAACGTGAGATATGACACACTGTAAGGGATTGGATTAACCCCATACCCAAGTGGCACTCAGCTCCACTGCAATCTGTAGTTTACTGAAGGAGCTCTGAAAAGTATTTTCTAAACAATAAATAACAAAAAATAAATAACAAATATTAAAAAGTGGGGACACTCGCTCATATGCACTGTGCAGCATGGCAAAACAGCAGCATGGCTGGACCTGCAAAGGAAAACAAGTTCCATGTTAGCCATAACTCTTGAATGAATCAAATGTACAAAAAGCTCCCTTGGGGGTTCTCTGTGCTGCTGTGTCAATGGGGACGTCACCATCTGCTTACCAAAGAATTGTCCTGGGCTGAAAAACAGTTCACTGACGAAGGTCATCTTCTTCCCCTGCAGGCAGGACAGCCAGCATCAATAATCTATAATGACAATAAATGAGAATTAAATCAAACACTACAATACACCACACTAGCTGAGACCGTAAGCTGCAGACTTAGCAACTATGTATGTCGCGTGCTGGTTGAGCAGGCCTACCTTGACCCCGGTGAGCATGCCTACGGTGGACACGATGAAGTCTATGTAGTCTCCTGGGAGGAGTGAGAGAAGGATTAGGAGACTATGCAAAGCCTCTGTTCTCCTGTTAGGTCAGTCAGTCTTGACCTTGCTTACTAAGGTCACATTAACTTCAAAACCATAAAAATCAAATCTGAAAAACAGCACAGCATTGTCAGCACTACAAGAGTGCTACAATTAGCTAGCTTGGTCTACATGATTATAAAGCTAAAATGTAAACAGAAATAGAATTCCATTTTACCAGTTTGTTAGTCTACACGGTGATATAGTGACATAAAAAATGTGATATATAGCTAAACTCTGCTGGTTTTCTACCCGAAGTATTTGTAAACAACAAATTTTTTTCTTTTTTTTTTTTTTTACCGATGGATTTACAGATTGTCGTCATTGCAGCTTACACACTGTTCCTCAGGTCACTGATTTCCTCTATGTCCATCTCCACATTCTGTTCTTGCTCATCCACTTGCATATCCTGTAGGCTAAACGGAATGGTGACAAATCAGATAGGTGGAGAGAGTAATTCAAAATAATGTAGTAATATAATTGTGCATTGTCTATAAGGGCGTAACTTTGGGTTGAACATTGGGGGGATGAGGTCTCCACCCCCTGAAACAGATATAAAGCCTGTACCTGTTTTTTAGCTACATTTATGTGGCTTATATCTCTGCATTTGTCTTGGTCTCTGCTTTCTAATGACGTGTGGCTCTTTATTAAATTACACCTATGACTGTCTAAATATAGTCATATATGATGACAATGTCATTAGAGCAAGTAACAAAGAGAGTGGAAAAAAGTCACATCATTACATCATTATACCTCTCCTCCCGACCTGTTCCTTCAGTAGCTGTGAGAGTGTTGTCCTCTTCATTGCTGCTGCTTAGCTGACAGTGCTCCCTTCAAACAATGAAAATGTTCATTCATATACAACCTTTGAATGAGAATCTGTATTAATTGTAAATGCATACGTTACTTAAGTAGACTTTATTTTGTTATACTAACCAGTCTGGTTAAAGTGCACCTAGGATACTAGACAGGGCTGGTGCAGGTGTCAAGGTGCCTTTCCTTTTCTTCAAGGGTGTTGATGCCAAAGGTTCATCAGAATCATGTCTATGATGGCAAAATGTTGGAAAAGGGGGAAAAATCAAAAGAGATTGTGGTTATGAGATGAAGTTACTATTTCAGCAAGAAAACATTACAGTTGAAAGCTAGATAAAAAGTTCAGACAGGATCTATGAGAATCAAGATAAAATAGTAGGCTATGGACACGCATCAGGCCTATCTCAAACAATGTGGTTGTTGCAAATTGTACAAAGTGGATAGTTACTAGCCTAACAATAAATAAAAGACCAAAAACTAGTGTTTTGCTAAGGATTCTGGAGCAAGTAAAAGTAATAATATCCCATCGCGATACATTCCTTGATATTGTCAATAACAACATTATGAGCCTGTCAGCGCAAGGTAGCATCTAAGATGACAGGGAAGAATTGGCAAAGATTTCAGTAGACATCCCGACCATCAATGCAGTGGTGAATTGATTCCATTCAGTTCGGACCAGCACAACAATTAAAATGTTTATTATAGAGAGAGGAGATGTGCTGATACGTTGTGGTTGAGAGCTGAGTTGAGAGGAGTAAATGTAGACTAGTGACAGTGCGTCCTCGCAGTAGCTAACGCATAGAGCCGGTAAACCCAGCTCAAGAGGCATGCTACCAGTTCCATTAAAGGAGATATCAGTAGCTAGCCAATGCCAACTGCTAACGTGAGTTGTTCAAAACCTTTCTTTTTAGTAAACTCTGTGTACATAAACAATGTTGCCAATGCTTGAGTTCATGTGTAGAGGCCCTGGTGATACTACGAGCAAAGTTTCATGTTGTGTCGAGCCTTCTTAGTGTATTAAAAATAGCTATTTTGATGTGTTTATAGTAGTGCCGCTACGGAACCCATTCAAAGCAGAGTCCTGCACTGGGTCGGGTACCCGCAAAAACAGCTGATTTGCAGGTGGTTTTTAAAAAAAATTTTTTTCCCGGGTTCGGATCTGGGTGGAAGAAATAACATGTGGGTTGGATCGCAGGTTTTAGATAAACACATCAGTCATTAGTTCGGTAAACTACAGATAACTATCTTGGTCATTATTTACTCTGAGGATCGCCTCCGCTATTTCACAACGGTCATTGGTTCAGCTGTTTACACGCGTTTCACCATCTAATAACACAATTTGTGATTGGGCGACAGAATCAACATGGCTGCCACTGTCTAACAAGCGCCGCTTCCAAAACAGTAAATAATTATTTAGGTATTTGAGAAGTAAGTGGATAAGACATACAACTATCACTTTATAATGTTTCTGAAGTGTTTCCCTGATGGATTACTTCTCTCCTCGATGGATTCTAAAAACACGTGACAGCTCGTAACTGCTGAACGTCGCTCTGGACAGAAAGTAAGTCTATTATTACACATGTAAAGTTCCTTTACATAGATGAAAAGTTTAAAAGCATTAAACGTAACAAACGATTGCTTTTACACTCGTATGGGAGAAGAACACAGAGGGTTGATGATGGAGCTGAAGTCAGGTTTTTATTGTGAGAGCTGCTTCATTCAGGTCGTTGTTTACTCACTGGCACCTTAACTGTGGCGATATGCTGTTCAATATTCAGCCAATATAACCCAAAATGATTACTTTAAATCCGGGTTACGGGTCGGGCTGCGGGTTGTGTTTCAACAGGTCGGAACGGGTTGACTCTGATTCAAAGGGCATTTTGACCCGAAAACGAAAATACGCTGAATCTTAAAAATGGCTTTTCAGTCGTAGTTATGCTTTTAAAAGAAAGTTTGACTCGGGTACATTCACAAAAAAACCCAAGGTTGCATTTTGGCAAGAGTTTTGCTTTAACGTTAGCTAGCAATGTTAGTTAGCATTAGCAAACATTTAGCTTACCTGTCCAGAAGGAAAGCGGCGACCTCCGCGTGGCTTTTGAGACCCTTTGCTTGTTCACTCTAGTCCTGCTTCGTGGTTGGTCTGCTCAAATTTGTGACATAGAACGCCGAGACGATGCCATTTCTCCACAGAGCTATCACGATCTGGTGACCCCTGAGCTCCGCCTCACGTGACATCAACGTACTAATGCTATTAGCTCAGGGATCATTTCATGTCGACGTAGCCAACGTAACCAGATGTAAATATTTATACATATTTATAAAACAATTATTTCTATACTATAGTTGTTTTTTTTTTCAGTAAAATTAATACTTTTATTCTACACCCCTCTAGACATTCTGTGGATGTATTATTTTTGAAAAATTATTCGTTTTGATTAAAAAGTTGTAGCTATCACCTTTAAAAAAAAAAGTAAAGTGTTTATATATTATTAAAAAATAAAATAAAAAAGGAATTCTAGCAGTTTGAACATTAAATATATTGTCTTTGTACTGTACTCAATTGTATTTGCAAATAATTGCATTCTGTTTTTATTTACGTTTTACACAATGTCCCATCTTTTTTTGAATTAGGGTTTCTTATAATTTTCTGTTTTTATTTATTTATTTATTTGTTTTAACGTTTATGTATTCATTACATCTTGCTGCTGTAACACTGCTAATTTCCTACTGTGGAAATAACAAGTCAAGTCAAGTCAAGTCAGTTTATTTATATAGGACATTTAAAAACAACACATGTTGACCAAAGTGCTTCACATAACACAGAAATTATCAATCAAAAAAAAAAAACCCAAGTGGTTATATTATCTTATTAGAAAAGACTGCGTATAGAGTATCTAACAATAACTAATGTGACCATTTTCATTCATAGGCAGTAAGTATCTCCTTGAAATAAAGGAAGGGAATGTAGGCAAAAAATGATCTTATAGGTCATATAATGCTGAAGCATGAAAATGTTTTTAGGGTGAATCATGCGCGCACACTTTAGCGTTGACAATGTCAGCTTGTTTATCACTTATTTTAATATTACGAATGTCAACTACTAAAAAATGGGAATCAATCCATTTAGATTAGTTATAATCAGTCCTGAATCAGATGAAATTTTGCACCAACCACTCTTTTGTTAATTGATTATTTTTGCAGTTTTCAGGCAAAGCTTTCATGTAAAAAACATTATGCAATGTCAACATAATAACTTTAGGTAATAGCATTAGCCTTCCATCACGAGAATTAGGAAAATGTGCTTTGGCTCTCTTCTCCTTTTTGACAGGTAGTAGTACTACTGCACGATTTGGTAAAAATGTGCGATTGCGATTATGGTGGACAATATCGCGATTTGTGATTGCGATTACAATATAATTACAATAAAATGTAATAAATAAATGGTATCATGAGTCTTTTTGCTTGATTCAGTGTTTCCCCTACATTATATTAGGGGGGCACTGACCTGACATAGTTATTGTTATGGACAGACAGTGTGTCAATGACCATCAATGGACTGAGCCAAACACGCTGCTCACACAGCAGCGCAGCACAGAACTGTACACACAGCGGAGCGAGCATATGTTGCGTTCAGGCGTTGTCACGTAAATGACAAATTCCAGCGCCATAACACAACACAGCAGCATGTCAAGTGGGCCGAACCCGAGCAAAATTGCTCAGTTTTTCATTTGTTATGGAGTCCATGATTTCCCTGTGACACTTTCAAATGTTTGCTTAACTGTGCTTGGATGTTGTTTTATGAGGCTCTGGTGGCTTTCAGTTGTCTCATTGTCTTTAACATTACACGGCTCGGCTTTCTCTCGCATCATGCACTCTTCCTACTTTTCCCTGTGCTGTGTTGTCTCAAGTGTTGATATAGATTGGTCGTGTTGCCGCGGGACGTGGCGACTTTAACTTTTAAACTTTTACACAGGGTGCTGTGTAAAAGTTTAAAAGTTAAAGTTGCCACGTCCCGTCTCAAGTGCTGATATAGATTGGTCGTGTTGCCGCGGGACGTGGCGACTTCAAAGCTATAGTGTGTAACTTCTACAGGTCCGTAAATGTCCGTTTCACCCAAGCCACTACTAGAGGAGATGACACAATGCTGATTAAGCCGATCGGCTCCTCTAACATCTCACGGTAATTTCAATATATATCATTTTTAGTATGCGTGTAGACCGGCGACATTCCCGCGCTGGCGCACAGGAAATGCTTCCTCACAACAAGAAGGGAGGGGGAGGACGAGCGGAGAGTGTCACAGCAAGAGGTAACGTTAGAGCGCAGGTAGAAAGTGAAAGCAACATGGCGGAGAAGCGGCCGAGACACGGTTCAGATGTGGATCCTACCATAAAGAAAAAGCCTGGACGTTCGGCTGAAGGTCTGTTAGCAAAGAAGGAAAGTGACCGACGGAGAAGGCACACAAGGATTTGTATTGGCGTCGCTTTTCCTCGGTGGAGAGCACTGAAGGAAGAAATTGGGCTGAGGGCAGACACGGATGGTGCCTTGCTGCTGTTGGATAAGTAAGTGACTTGGTTTATAATTATATTGTGAGTAGTATGTGTTGCTGTTACATGTACTGGACCTAGTACTTTATTATTTTCTTGGAAATGGTGCTATGAACGTAATGTAATGTTAGCAGCCTGGTGTTCGCTACGTTATGTAGCATTGTGTACACGGTGTGAAGCGAGTGTTACTGTGTACACGGTGTGTGGCGACTGGCCAGTGTTACTCTGTGTACGGTGTGTGGCGACTGGCGAGTGTTACTCTGTGTACACGGTGTGTGGCGACTGGCTAGTGGTACTCTGTGTACACGGTGTGTGGCGAGTGTTGATCTGTGTACATGGAAGTGCCGATAATGTGCTGATAATAACGCATTATCCGCTGGGAGGCGACAGAAGTTACGCACTATAGCTTTAACTTTTAAACTTTTACACAGCACTTCTTTCTGTTCAACGTTGCCGTACCTGAATCCAAAGTATCGCCATGTAACAGACGTTTTTTTTTTTGCCACCAACTCAGCCTGTTAATGGTCGAGCTCATGCTCCTCTTCAGCGTCTGTGTTGGTCACTGCTGCAGGCAGGCTCTGAGTCTAATCCTGAACTCTGAGTTGATCTACTCTGAGATAGGAAACTCTGAGTTTCCGGTTCCAGAACAGCGGATCTGAATCAGTTTAATCAACTCGGAGTAGTTTCACCTGGAGTTAAGCTCGTGCACCACAACTATAAAAAGCCAGCATCAATGGAGCCCCGATTCAACGAGTCATGCGGAAGAGGAGGGCTGCGTTTTTCACCCCACTAGAATTAGAAATCTTAAGGGGCCGTTCAGATGTAGCGTCTTTTGTGCGCATAAATCCATTAGTTTCAATGTAGACGCTCGCCAAGCGTGCTCACAACCCAAAGCGGCGCCGTAGCGGTGCGCATTCGGTGTGACGCGCCTGTTTTTTCAGAAAACAAAGACAAAGACAAAGACTTTCTCCTGCAATGAGACATGGTGTCATGGTCATCGCCCCCACAAATGGCACAGGGACCCTGAGACCTGTTGTGGCTACCAATACCTGACCTTGGTGGCTTGGAATGTTGGGAGGCCTCACGCTGCAGTAACCTTTCGAGGAGGGTGATAACATGTTCAAGTGACTGCCGTTCAGACTGCGACGTCCTGCTGGTTGTAACTGGTTGAGGGGCCGGGGGCCCCCAGCAGACTGGACATGGCACTGCAAAACGCCCACAGCTTGGTTGGTTTGCAGGCTTTCAACTGGGTGTGAAGACTGACACTGCTGGAGGCGCCTCTTTCTGTGGTGTTCATCCAGCCGCACCTGAACATCCATGGCAGTCCAGTCTTCCAGTGGCTTGCAGCTGAAGACTAGAGACAACTCAGTATTAGGACAGTGAGTGATAAACATGACTGTCACTTCACGGGAGGGGTCGTCGAGAGTCTTTCCCTGTCTCTTTAGTCCATCTACAGCAATGTCAATGGCTTTGTTAAGCCGAATCCAATAGTCAACAGCAGTCTCAGTGGGTCGAGGCTTTGTGTCATAAAAGTCAGCAAGAGGCATAAAGGAGGTCACAGACTCACTGAAGTGCTGCTTAAGTATGTCAAACACAGGTTGAGGGCCTGACTTTAAGGAGGGTTGACTACGAAGCCCAACAGTCACAACATCACGTGCCCTCTCCCATAGCTTGCCCAAAACTTCATCCATGTGGTCACATAGCTCAATGCCCCTCCTACTCAGATAAAGCCTCATAGCTTCCTCCCACTCAGAGACAGAAATCCTATCAGTATTATCTCTCCTGAAAGGGTGTGGCTCATAACTATCATGGTTAATTGTCAAGTTAACCTTAGAAAGATCAGCCGTGATTGACTGAGTTACATTAGCATCACTAGCTGGCATGGACTTAAGACATGAAATAATGTTTTCACCTATACTGGTCCCTATCTGTTTCACTCAGCCACTGAGAACATGGACATCTCGCCCAGAAAGTGCAGACTCACCATCCACCCCAACATCTGCAGTGGCACATGCACTATCCCTCCCAGGACGACTGTGAGGAGTAGATGTAACGTGTCTGTCTTCATTAAACCCACCCAGAGCAGGAAACTAACTGAACCACAATTTTGAACCCCTACCAGCGCTTGACACATTATGTTCATTCATTTTCCTTGAAAAAAGAAAAGAAAATCTCAAATCTGTAGCTAAGAGTCTATTACCTTATGCAGCTTTAATTTTTTTTTTCACTCTTGACAATTATTCCAAATGTAGAGGAAAAAAAATACCTTGATGGATTCACACATTAAATGACAGATAAGAAAAAGAGAGAAAAAAAATTCCCTCAAAAGGTCACAATAAGACACATCAATGTATCAATGGCATGTACACTTCTGCAATTCACAAATCAACGTTTCTTGCTTGCTTACTTTTTTTTTCTTTTCTCTTTCCCCGTGGCACTTGCAGGCCACCACACACCACACAGAAAACACAGTCCAAAAATCAGGCTCTAAGCCACAACCAGACTCACAATACCCAGGCAAGGAATAAAGCACAGGTGAAGCAGCCACGTGAAGAGTCGCCTGTCCCACGTCGGCCGCAGCAACCTCATGGAGACGAACGGGTCACGGCACCATTGTAGCGGTTGTGTACTCTCTCTTGCGTTGTGTATAATCACGAGAAAAATCAGTCATGAAGCACTGTTGGCACCTGCTGTTTATTTTCACATCTGGCAGAGGAAATATTTTCACAGTCAGTCTTGGCCTCATTCGTACACATGCTCTCACACAGGGAGACAGCGCAGCCAAAGTGTTCTTAGTTTTTACAATGAACATGAAATACACAAAAAGCGTACCTGGCAGAGGAAATATTTTCACAGTCAGTCTTGGCCTCATTCGTACACGTGCTCTCACACTGGGAATATCAAATAAAAAAGGACTGCAAGTTAGCTAAACCCTGAGTTATGCTAACCACGTTACACACAAATAATTAAAAACACTGTCAACTTTTATGGAAGGACGTACTCAACCGATTGGGAGATCCAGTCTTACAAAAGGTAACATACACAACCCCTTATATATAAAGTTAAGATAATTAATACAAAATAATTACGGAGCTGATAACGTGTACCTACCAGGGAGACAGCGCAGCCAAAGTGTTGCTATCTTCCGGGGTACACGACCCTAGTCTGCAGGGGTGTTGTGTTCACTGACCATAAAAATAAATCAGTTTCAGAGAAAGTAAAATGAAGCAGTGTGAGCCATGGCAAGTGGGATCATACATACTGTATATTAACTCCGT
The DNA here is from genome assembly GCF_041903045.1 of Epinephelus lanceolatus. Classification (NCBI taxonomy): domain Eukaryota; kingdom Metazoa; phylum Chordata; class Actinopteri; order Perciformes; family Serranidae; genus Epinephelus; species Epinephelus lanceolatus. The sequence goes on from NC_135742.1 coordinate 47,273,857, forward strand.
TACACACGCAAAATCACCTTCGGAATCATGACACATGCAGACTGGCTGATTTAGTTCTTAACACCATGTGTATGTTGGTGAATCAGAATTATTCTAAATTGACAGGCGCATATCCCCTATCTCAATCAGCATGCTGCCACGTCCCCATTTCTTGATACAAGAAAATCGGTTTGCCCAGAGGTGTATCATGGAGAAAGCAATGAAGTTGTTTCTATGCACATATTTAGGCCTTGAAACATCAGTGTTGGACCATCAGTGAGCATCTGTAAATGTCTTAGCAGTCTGAAACAGCTTATAAACCATCTGTCACTCTTTTCAAACATGAGCAAACATGTCAGTCTCTGCTGCGCTCTCTCCTCGAGGCAAGGACTGTAAAATCTTCCAGCAAGGTTGGATATGACATCTTAACACCTGTGTTTACATTTTCTGAGACAGCTTGGCCTTTATCATTTGTGCATAGTTATAAATTTGTTTGCGGAGTAGATTCAGTAAAGAAAATATTGATGAATCCCAGATTCCTACTAAAATGTTTGTAAGCATGGTTTAAGCACAGAATTGTGTGTACGCACTGTTTGTGAATGAGGCCCAAAAAAATACCTCTTTTATTAGAGATACAGTGATGATGTTCTCTTTCCCCATATGCTTACACTGCGGCCTGTTGTGCACCTACCAGATGCTCTCCTCTCGTTAAAGGAATACTCCGATGATTTGGGAGTTATGCCCTTTCTCTATCATTTTCATATTGAGACAACGTGATCGATATCTTTATTGTGTCTGTACGTCCAGTGGGTGGGTCTCAGCGGTTAGCATTGTAGCTTAGCTTAGCGAATACAATTTAAGTCTATAGGGGGTCAGTAGCCTACTCGTAAAAGTGAACAAATAAACCTTACAGAAACCCTGAAGCTGGTATTTCTACACGTGCATTTAAAATAAACATGTTTAAACATTAATTCAAAAAAACGAGTGTCCATTTTAGTCATTTCAGAAGAAGTTTGATACACGGAACTATAGTGTGTTTATGTCCTGCGCGGAGGGGTACACTGGTGAGCAACAGCTGCAGCTGGCTCTGGGACAGGTACGCTAGGTCACTCAGTAAAAGCAAACAAAGAGGTAACACGGACGATCATGCCTCGAAAATGTATTATTGCAACTTGCAAAAACATTCAAGGCAAACCTACAGGCTAGATGAAAAGGCACTATAAATGTGCATTAAAAAGCGATATTACTCACACGACTGAATGCTGTCCATCAGCTCCTGCAGGCCTGGGGCGTTTTCCAGTTTATCTTAGGAACATGAAAAAATGTTTCAGTCACGCCAGGATTAGTGATTGCTGCAAAGATTTCATTTCTTGTGATGCACTCTCTGTGGCGGTTTTCCTCCTGATGATATATCTCTAGCGTCCCCAACGATGGTAGCACCGAATCCCATTCTGTGCAGCAAAATGATTGCACCTCTGTAGGCATAGGTTGGCAAGCCCCGCAGCTACACCACCAATCCTCCCCTGACCTCCGTCTCCCCTCGGCCCCTTGCTGTTCCACTGCCTCGGAGGATTCAGCCTCTCTTCACGCCCGCTCAGCATCCAACACCTGGAGTTCCTCATCTGTATGCTCCGGCTCAAACAGGTATGGCTCTGGATCTGTGTCCGCTACAAGAAACTCTTCAAAATCGTGTTCAAAGTCGTCCATTGCAGCGACTATAGTCCAGAGATATCATTGGGCTAAATAAACAACTGAGTTTTGTTTACAGGCTACGTCTGTGCCTGTGCTTGCTCACCCGTGTATCCCTCCGCAGATCACAGTGCAGGGCGTAAAAACACTATAGTTCTGTGTATCAAATTTCTTCTAAAATGACTAAAAAGGACTCTCGTTTTTCGAATTAATGTTTAAACATGTTTATTTTGAATGCACGTGCAGAAATGCCAGCTTCAGGGTTTCTGTAAGGTTTATTTGTTCACTTTTACCGAGCAGGCTACTGACCCCCTATAGACTTAAATTGTATTCGCTAAGCTAAGCCGCAATGCTAACCGCTGAGACCCAGCCACTGGACGTACAGACACAAAAAAGATATCGATCATGTTGTCTCAATATGAAAATGATAGAGAAAGTGCATAACTCCTAAATCATCGGAGTATTCTTTTAAACACTGGACTTATTTTAAAAATTAAAAAATCAGTCTCTACACAGGAAAATAGGGTCCAGTTTCAAAAATGCCAAAGATATCCTTTGAGTGTATGTTGATGCCAGTAACATACACATGCCTTTTGTACTTTTACTAGAATGATATTTTGAATGCAGGATGTATACAGAGTATTTCCACATTGTTGCTACTTTTACTTTTAAAGTATATTATCAGTATTTCTTCCATACTGTATGTTAACCTAGGTTATTGGAATATTAACTTGATTTTCTTTCACTCACACACAATTTTCAGACACAGTTCATGCAGTATAGTGCCTCTCTCTGCACTGTGACTGTAAGAAGTGCGTTTTGCAGAGAGTTACGACTATAGTTAAATGAATGAGTCATTTACCATTTTGGCTAGATTTGGAGATTTGATAGAGTCTTAGTAATTATTACTATGCATTTGATTTGCACCAAGATGGCAGCACATCTACCTGTCAGCGTCACGTCGCTACGTTTTTATTATGTTTAAAGTTTGTAATCTCTTTTAAATGTCCATTGAATCTTTTGCACAACGGAAACTGTCCTAAGCTCTACCTGGAGAAAGTTTCCTGAAGTCATATGCATACCGTGGCTAGATTAAATTGGATTGCCTATTGTTTTAGTCAACTGCAGGTGAGCCTGCTCGTACCTGGGTCCCTGACTAGGTCTAAGGTGTCCATCTCTGCCTGGCTCATCCTACTCCTCCCGGCCTACTCGGCTTTTGCAGTAGGGATGCACTGAATATTCGGTAACCGAATATATTCGGCCGAATATTGCAAAAAAAACACACATTTGGTATTCGGTGAAATAAGTTAAAAGCAAGGCCGAATAATAGCGGCGTGTTTTGATAACGCAATCAAACGGCGTGCCGTGACGAGCGGAATAAAATGTCAGCAGTGTGGCGATCCGTCCGTCACGGCACTCGCATTTGCGACTAAAAATAGTTTTGAGCGAGCAAAATAGGCTTAAATCATTCAGCACGCTGTGCAAGCAGCCTACAGATTTCAACCACCAGCAGAAACGAAAGGCGAATCCCACCAATTGTGGGTTGAACGGGGGTCACAGACACAGACAGTTACGTTAATGTATTCCTGTCAAATACGGCGGCCATCGGCTTACCGGCGATGGAGAAGTCGGCTCCAATAATATCCTCTTCTTGGTGTCATGACTGCCCAGAAGTAGCCTACCTGAACAGCCGAGCCAGCCGAACACAGGTATGTGACGTGTCAGAGGAGAAACGAGCTTTTCACATTTCTCTCTTTGTGTCAGTAATGGCCCAAAAACCTCACCGCACTTTAGGGACTGTTCATTACTTATGATGGGACTGTCAGGGGAGGAGGGTGGCTGGTTGATTCTTATTTTATTTATTTATTTTATTTTGATCTCCCCTATGTTAATCACTTATTGATGCTGTTTTTGAAGTATGAATAAGTCAATAAGTAATTTATTCCATTGAAATATCATTGATGTATTATAGAAAAGTGATTTATCTTTTTATAAATGACAAAAGGCACAGTTGCCTCGTTTTCGTTGTGGTATTGTGATACTACTCAGAACCATGATATTTTCTTTGGTATCGCACAGTGGGTCCCAATTTTGGTACCGTCACAACACTAATCTGGAGGGGGTTCATCTGCAAAAACTAATGAAAAACTAAACAATGATATTCGGTACTCGGTATTCGGCCAAGCTAATAATAATATTCGGCTTCGGCTTCGGCCACAAATTTTCATTTCGGTGCATCCCTATTTTGCAGTGTATATTTATGTGCTGTACTTTGCGTATACTGGCTGGATTGTGAACAGGGGTCTGTGTGTTTGCGGACCCAGTGAGGCTTTTCTCTGCCCGACTCATCCCGCGCCATCCGGCTGGCCTGGATTTTCAATCAATCAGTCAATCAATCAATCAATCAATCAATTTTATTTATAAAGCCCAATATCACAAATCACAATTTGCCTCACAGGGCTTTACAGCATACAACATCCCTCTGTCCTTAGGACCCTCACAGCGGATAAGGAAAAACTCCCCCCAAAAAAACCTTTAAAAGGGAGAAAAACGGTAGAAACCTCAGGAGGAGCAACTGAGGAGGGATCCCTCTTCCAGGATGGACAGACGTGCAATAGATGTCGTACAGAACAGATCAGCATAATAAATTAACAGTAATCCGTATGACACAATGAGACAGAGAGAGAGAGACAGAGACAGAGAGAGATGCAGGACAGACGGTAATGACAGTAGTTTACAACAACAATAATGAAAGTAATAATATTATAATTGCAGTTCTGGCTACTGTGGTACAATATGTTTAAAGTATATGTTAATATCTGATAGTATACATATGTGACAATAATCATATGTATATAATAATAGTAGAAGTATGACTAATGATAACAGCAGCAGCAGGAGGCATCTGGCAGGACCACGGCAGCAGCACAACCACACACGTCACACTATCCAGGCACCGCTGCAATACAAGTTAACCTGAGAGACAGTGGAGCACAAAGGCTCCGGAGAAGAAGCCGAGTTAGTGACATCCAGAATGGCCGATTTAGCAAGATGCAGTAATAGGACCTCGTGTCCTATTACTGCATCTTGCTAACTCGGCCATTTGGAGAGAGAGAGAAGAGAGAGAAGGAGAGAAGGTGCCCGGTGTATTATAGGGGGTCCTCCGGCAGACTAGGCCTAAGTCAGCCTCACTAGGGGCTGGTACAAGCCAAGCCTGAGCCAGCCCTAACTATAAGCTTTATCAAAGAGGAAAGTCTTAAGTCTAGTCTTAAATGTGGAGACGGTGTCTGCCTCCCGGACCATAACAGGAAGATGATTCCACAGGAGAGGAGCCTGATAGCTGAAGGCTCTGGCTCCTGATCTACTTTTGGAGACTTTAGGGACCACGAGTAACCCTGCATTCTCAGAGCGTAGTGTTCATGGTGGGATAATATGGCACTATGAGCTTTGTAAGATATGACAGAGCTTGACCATTTAGAGCTTTATAAGTTAACAGTAGGATTTTAAATTCAATTCTGGATTTTACAGGGAGCCAGTGCAGAGAAGCTAAAACAGGAGAAATATGATCTCGTTTTTTAGTTTTTGTTAGTACACTTGCTGCTGCATTCTGAATTAGCTGGAGAGTTTTTAAGGACTTTTAAGCTACCTGATAATAGAGAGTTACAGTAATCCAGCCTTGAGGTAACAAAAGCGTGGACCAATTTTTCTGCATCTTTTCGGGTCAGGATAGGCCTAATTTTCGCAATATTACGCAGATGAAAAAATGCAGTCCGTGAGGTCTGTTTAAAATGAGAATTAAAAGACAAATCTTGATCAAATATTACTCCGAGGTTTCTTACGGTAGTGCTAGAGGCCAGAGCAATGCCATCTAGAGAAACTATGTCATCAGATAAAGAGTCTCTGATTTGTTTGGGGCCAAGAACAATAACTTCAGTTTTGTCTGAATTTAACATCAGGAAATTAGTGCTCATCCAGGTTTTTATGTCTTTAAGGCAATTATGAAGTTTAGTTAATTGATTACTTTCTTCTGGCTTCATCGATAAATACAACTGTGTATCATCCACATAACAATGGAAATTTACAGAGTGATTTAATGATGTTACCTAAAGGAAGCATATATAGAGTAAATAGGATTGGTCCGAGCACAGAACTTGCGGAACTGAAAAACAAACTTTAGTACGTAAGGATGATTCATTATGAACGTGAACAAACTGAAAACGATCAGATAAATAAGATTTAAACCAGCTTAGTGCAGAACCTTTTAGGCCAATTTAGTGTTCCAGTCTCTGTAGCAGAATTTGATGGTCAATTGTGTCAAACGCCGCACTAAGATCTAATAAACCAAGTACAGAGATGAGTCCTTTGTCTGAAGCAATCAGAAGGTCATTTGTAATTTTAACTAGTGCTGTCTCAGTGCTATGATGCACTCTAAATCCTGACTGAAATTCCTCGAATAAATTATTATCCTGGAGAAAATCACACAGCTGATCTGCGACTACTTTCTCAAGGATCTTTGACATAAAGGGAAGATTAGATATTGGTCTATAGTTGGCTAACACCTCTGGATCCAGGGTGGGCTTTTTTAGGAGAGGTTTAATTACAGCTACCTTAAAAGACTGTGGTACATAGCCTGTTAATAAGGATATATTGATCATATCTAATATATGAGTGTTAACTTAAGGAAAGACCTCCTTAAGTAGCCTAGTTGGGATGGGGTCTAAGAGACACGTTGATGATTTAGATGAAGAAATCACTGCGGTCAATTCTTGAAGAGAAATTGGGGAGAAGCAATATATTAGGTCTTACAGCTGTGTTTGAGGTTAGATAGGTACTATCTGAGGACAGGAGGTCATGAATTTTGCCTCTAATAGAATTTTGTCATTAAAAAAGCTCATAAAATCATTATTGCTAAGGGCTAGAGGAATACAAGGCTCAATAGAGCTTTGACTCTCAGTCAGCCTGGCTACAGTGCTGAAAAGAAACCTGGGGTTATTCTTGTTTTCTTCTATTAATGCTGGGTAATAGTTTGCTCTGGCATTGCGGAGGCCCCTCTTATACATTTTGAGACTGTCTGCCCAGATTAAATGAGATTCTTCCAGTTTGGTTAATCGCCAATTCCTTTCAAATTTTCGCGAAATTTGTTTTAAGTTACGGGTTTGAGAGTTATACCAAGGAGCTAACTTTCTTTGCTTTGTTAACTTCTTTTTAAGAGGAGCTACAGAGTCGAGTGTTGTTCACAGCAAGCCTACGGCGCTATCGACAAGATGATCAATTCGGGAGAGGTTAAAGTCGGCACGGGAAACCTCTGTTACTGAAGGACATGGTATTGAATTTAACGATGGAGTAATCTTTTCCTTAAATTTTGCGACAGCACTATCTGATAAACATCTAGTATAGTAACTGTTGCTGAGTGGTGTGTAATCGAGTAAAAAGAAATCAAAAGTAATCAAATAATGATCCGATAGTGAGGGATTCTGTGGAAAGACTGTTGGATTATCAATTTCAATTCCATACGTCAGAACTAGATCGAGGGTATGGTTAAAACAGTGAGTGGGTTCGTGTACACCCTGACTGAAGCCAATGGAGTCTAATAATGAGATAAACGCGGTAGCCAGGGCGGCAGTAGCTCAGTCCATAGGGACTTGGGTTGGGAACTGGAGGGTCGCCTGTTCAACTCCCCGTCCGGACCAAAATATGGAGCGTGGACTGGTAGCTGGAGAGGTGCCAGTTCACCTCCTGGGCACTGCCGAGGTGCCCCTGAGCAAGGCACCGAACCCCCCAACCGCTCGGAGCGCCTGTCATGGGCAGCCTACTCTGACATCTCTCCACTTAGTGCATGTATAGGTCCTGTTTGTGCATGTGTGTGTTTGGACCTGTGTGTAATTGACAACAGAGTGAAAAATTTAATTTCCCCTCTGGGATTAATAAAGTATATAAAAAAATAAATGAATAAAATTTAAAAAAATTATCAACGTTGACATGAATGTTAAAATCGGCTACAATAATAACTTTATCTGATTTAAGAACTAAACTGGATAAAAACTCTGAGAATTCAGATACAAATTCAGAGTACGGGCCAGGAGCACGGTACACTATAACAAATAAAAGTGGTTGCGAGGTTTTCCAGGTCAGATGTAAAAGACTAAGAACGAGGCTTTCAAATGAATTATAATCTAGTTTAGGTTTAGGGCTGATTAACAGACTAGAGTTAAAAATGGCTGCAACTCCCCCTCCTCGGCCGCTGCCTTGAGGAATGTGGGTATTATTATGACTGGGAGGAGTGGATTCATTTAGACTAACATTCATCTTGACACAGCCAGGTTTCAGTGAGACTGAGTAAATCAATATGATTATCTGATATGAATTTGTTTACTAACACTGCTTTAGACGATAGAGACCTGATATTTAACAGTCCCCATTTAATTCTCCTGTTTTGTCTTTCTGTCACAGATGAGGTTTTAATTTTTATAAGGTTGTTATGCACAACTCCTCTTTGTTTAATTTTGGATATAAATAATTTAGGTAGTCGGGGGACAGACACCGTTTGTATAAAGCTATGAAAACTATTATATTTATTTATATATATATAAATATATATATATATATATATATATTTATATATATATAAATATATATATATATATATATATATATATATAAATATATATATGTATATATATAAATATATATATATATATATATATACGTGTATATGTATGTATGTGTGTACATATATATATATATATATATACATATATATATATATACATATATATATATATATACATATATATATATATATATATATATATATATACACACATATATATATATGTATGTATGTATGTATGGGTGGGTTTGCACTAGAAGCTCAGAGAAGCGTATAGGACTGCGACTCTGAGTCCTGAGCTCAACTCTGGGTTTTCAGGGATTTGAATTACTAATAAAATTTGCCAGGTTCTTAGAAATGAGAGCAGCTCCATCCAAAGTGGGATGAATGCCGTCTCTCCTAATAAGACCAGGTTTTCCCCAGAAAGTTTGCCAATTATTGACGAAACCCACATTGTTTGCTTGCTGGACACCACCTGGACAGCCAGCGATTAAATGATGACATGCGGCTAAACATGTCATCAGTGGTCAGATTTGGGAGGGGTCCAGAGAAAACTACGGAGTCCGACATCGTTTTTGCGTATTCACACATTGAGGCGATATTAATTTTAGTGACCTCCGATTGGCGTAACCGGGTGTCATTGCCGCTGACGTGAATAACAGTCTTACTGAATCTATGTTTAGCTTTAGCCAGCAGTTTTAAATTTGACTCAGTGTCACCCGCTCTGGCCCCAGACTATGACTATGGCCACTGGTGTTGCTAACTTAACGTTCCTCAGAATAGAGCTGCCAATAACCAGAGTTTTGTCCTCAGCGGGTGTGTCGCTGAGTGGGGAAAAGAGGTTGAAATGTGAACAGGCTGGTGGTGAACCGTGGGCTTCGGCTTGGAGCTGCGCCTCTCACGAACAGTTACCCAGCCTCCCGGCTGAACAGGTGTTACTGGAGGACCGCTAGGCTATGCCATGTGGCTCCGTACCGGCTACAGGGGACTGGCTAACTACCGCAGCTACTGAATGATTTTCCATGGTGCGGAGCCGCGCTTCTAATTCACTAAGCCTCGCCTCCAACGCAGCAAATAAGCTACACTTGTTACAATTACCACTGTCGCTAAAGGAGGCAGAGGCATAGCTAAACATTTGGCACACCGAGCAAGAAAGAGCAGAGGGAGAAGCCATCGCTAACTGTTAAGCAAATGTAGCTACCAAGGCTAGTAACATGCAAACAACAGCTAAGAGATTAGCAGGGAAGTCGTAAAAAGGAGGAGAGCTATAAGTGCTTAAACAGAACTAGTGTGGGTTAAGACTTGAAGTAGATGTTAAAGCAACTGAAGTGAGAAAGCAGAAAGCAGGCTAGTAGAATTTACTAGAGCAGTACAGAGACGCTGTCACAGAAACACCGGAAATGACACAACTCACTTACTGCAACTGTCTCATCGCCAGCAGCGCGCGTCCCTTGTAAAGGATCAAGCGTGACTCATGAACTATTTGGTAACACTACATAATACGGCCCGCGTCCTTAGTGTGTACCTCCCGTTCACTTACCACCTACCTTACCCCAACTTCCACAGACGTACAGTGTAACTCCCGCTCACTTCCCACACGTATTTCCCCGTGTCTTACAGTATAACTAGGCTGCTTCTTAGAGCGTACCTCCCGTTCACTTACGTCCTACTTTGCCCAGACTTCCAGTGTAACTCCTGGTCATTTCCCACCTACTTTCTCCAGTCTTACAGCATAACTGTCTTTACATTTCACATCATGAATTATTAGCCTTTTAATCCATAATGTGATTATTAAGCATATTAATCAATTACAAATAATATGCATTTCCTTTTGAACTACAAAGTTAATGTTTTTAACCATTTGTTTAACATTTTTCAACTAAACTATCAATAACAAAATCATGTATGCTGTTAACACACATATTTCGAAATTGTAGGCTACACCAGTACACACGCTGTGTGACGCTTGACTATTCATCGTTAATAACATCCATAACCAACTGTAATGGTGCAAATGTATACAGTACACTACTAACACAAATACAAACGGCAACGACCTCAAGGCAAAACAACTGTAGCACTTTACAGTTACAGGTAGGTCGCAACGCCAAGTTAGTGTGGTATAGAGGGAAGCTACACCGCAAATTACATGGTAAGTGGCCGCGAGTTATGCTGTAAGACTGGAGAAAGTAGGTGGGAAATGACCAGGAGTTACACTGGAAGTCCGGGCAAAGTACGTAAAGGACGTAAGTGAACAGGAGGTACGCTCTAAGAAGCAGCCTAGTTATACTTTAAGACACTGACAGCTGATCTTCTGGCTGAAATTAAACCTAATTATGACCGTGCCATTTTTGTTGGAGATTTTAATATCCATGTGTGTTGTCCTGATAAGCCATTGGTGAAGGACTTTTTAAGCCTTATTGACTCTTTTAATTTGGTACAGTGTGTGTGGTCCCACACATGAACATGGACATACATTAGACCTCATCCTCTCATATGGTTTGTCTGTGTCTAACATGGAGATCTGTGACAATGTGACAAGGGCTTTTATCTCAACTCCTGCCTCTGACCCCTCTGTCTCTGCTTCTAGCTTGGCTGTGTTTGATAAGTTTGAGCCTGTGACTTGGGAGTTTTTAGAAGACGTGGTTGGCCATATTAAGCCATCAGGTTCTCCAGGTGACGCTGACAGTCGGTTCTGGCCATTATTAATAGCAGTCTGTCTTGTGGTGTTGTCCCCCTAAGTTTTAAACATGCAGTAGTGCAACCCCTGCTAAAGAAACCTGGCCTCGATCACACTGCTGGCCAATTTCAGGCCCATCTCCAAGCTGCCTTTTATCCCGAAAATCCTGGAGAAAGCTGTTCATGCTCAGTTAAACTTCTTTATGGATGAGCATGATATCCTGAAGGTCTTTCAATCTGGTTTTAAAACACTGCATAGCACAGAGTCTGCATTATTAAGAGTTTTTATGACATCCTCCTGGCAAATGACTCTGGCGACTATGTGATTCTTGTTCTGCTGGACCTAACAGGGGCCTTTGATACTGTGGACCACAATATCTTAGTGGCGCGGTTACGGCACCTAGTGGGCATCTGTGGTAGTGCTCTGGAGTGGTTTAGGTCTTATCTGGCAGACAGAACTATGTGTGTAAGCGTTGGTGGTTCTGAATCCTGCTCTGCTCCTCTGTCATATGGGGTTCCACAGGGTTCAATTTTAGGGCCCCTGCTTTTCTCACTCTATTTACTGCCTCTGGGTTTCATCCTTAGAAAGCATGGTATTTCTTTCCATTGTTATGCTGACGATAGTCAGATATGTGCCATTGAAGAAGAAAGATGCTTTCTCGCTTAAACCACTTCTGTTATTTCTCGAAGACATTAAGACCTGGATGCCCTGAACTTTTTAAATTTTAATGAAAAGAAAACAGAAGTCATGGTGTTTAGGTATTTGAGAAATAAGTGCATAAAACATACAACTATCACTTTATACTGTTTCTGAAGTGTTTCCCTGATGGATTACTTCTCTCCTCGATGGATTCTAAAAACACGTGACGGCTCGTAACTGCTGAACGTCGCTCTGGACAGAAAGTAAGTCTATTATTACACATGTAAAGTTCCTTTACATAGATGAAAAGTTTAAAAGCATTAAACGTAACAAACGAGTGCTTTTACACTCGTATGGGAGAAGAACAGATGATGATGACGGAGCTGAAGTCAGGTTTTTATTGTGAGAGCTGCTTCATTCAGGTCGTTGTTTACTTACTGGCACCTTAACTGTGGCGATATGCTATTCAATATTCAGCCAATATGACCCAAAATGATTACTTTAAATCTGGGTTACGGGTCGGGCTGCAGGTCGTGTTTCAACGGGTCGGACCGGGTTGCAGTACTAATTGGCCTGATGCGTGGGTTTGCGGTTCGGGTGCGGGTTTGTACGTCACCGGGTCGGGTCGGGGCGGATCTTGAAAACTGGACCCGTGCAGGACTTTGCCTTGAGTTATTAACCTTCTGCAAGGCTTTTCCAGAACTAGTTGCAAGTTCCTTTGAATATCACATTAAAATATTGTAAAATCTGGACAGACACAAACAAATTGATCTGCATGGCTTAACACTTGCTCACTAAAAGAAAGTGAGCATTGTTTTTATCCTTTGGATGAGCTGACCCCTAAAATCGAAACAGAGAGGTGAGGAAGTTTTGCCTTTGACTATATCAGTAGCTAGGCTCAGACTAGGCATGCAGGATATTTACCCATATTATGTGTCTGAGACATGGGCTCTTCTGAATGTAGTCCACTGTTTCCCCAGTACAGGGTTCAAGATGAACACAAGTTGTCATTAACCATAGGTTCAGTTTTTTGTTCTTCAGAACTGCAGCCAAACAGAGGCAATGAATTGAATTCATTGTAAGCTTCTCAATGTAAGTCACCCCCCCCCCCCACACACACACACACACACACACACACACACACACACACACACACACACACACACACGGCCCATTTATAGCATATGGGATTATTTTTCTTTTACCCCAGGTTTTTAAACCAACACAAGAAAAGACAAATGAGGTGATTGTGGTACATTCCTTAGGCTGTGGTCAGGGTGCCTCCAAGCCAAACATTGCTCAAGTAAATCTTCCAGTTATGCAACGAGTGCCCATTTAATGCGTGGCTATGGGCAAAAATCGATATGACATGAGGGAAAAGCTGAATAACTGTCGTTTGTTAAATGTGTGGATTGCACACCTCCAAAGAAAACAGGATACAGAGTGCTGTGTGTGTGTGTGTGTGTGTGTGTGTGTGTGTGTGAGGCTGAGAGTTTGTATGGACAAGTGTATACCCCGCACAATGTTCATTCATGTGATAATTGTTTGCGTGACCACCCCCCCCCCCCAGCGCTCTAGTTTTGTACTATTTGACCACGATGAACTGTGACTGTGTCAGATAAAAGGCCACATGCTGGGACTCCTGTTAAAACATTGTCTCCAAGATCAGCAGTCCTCTAATCCGTGCCTGGGCTGATCTGCAGCCTTTATCGTCTCCAGACACATAGTGCAAACACTGATGGCACTGTTTTTAGGAGGAGGGGTAAGGCGAACTGAGATGAGGTTTGGAAGGAGTTGTCCCTGACAATCACAAAGAGGGTTACACTTTTTTTTATGAGCATTTCACAAAGTTGTTTAAGTAACCTGCTGAAAATCAATACCAAGCCAAAAAGGGCTTCTAAAAATAAAGATACACAATGACAGATGTTAAAACAAACTGAGGATTATCACAATTTGATTGTGGAAGAGTTATGCCTCAGGAACAGTGACAACAGACATGCAGAAATGATAATGATTTCAGCAGTAGGCCCAACAGTAAGTACCCATATTTGTTTAAATGAAGAAAATGAATTAACATGTTAAACTGCAGTTGTATATTACATTAATAAAAATCCGAAGGAGATGGAGATGTCCAGAAAGTCTTTTATATGTTTTATCACCAGCACAAAACACCAGTGTCCACTCAAAACACAGGAAGCCATTTCATTCCATTCATCTATTGACATCACTTTGGGAATCATGTTGGAGTGTCTTACTTTATGAACAACTGAGAACATAAAGCATAAATAGAATAAAAAGCATGATAATTGTCCTGCATGTGATCTGTGCATGTGATTTGTTGGAATGTGTTTAACAGTATATTTCTGGAAGTGCTTTAATATTCTAAAGGTGTTTTTTAATGTTTTAAGCACCACAAATGAAATTCCATTAATCGCTGTTGTACTGGAGCAGAAATATCAGACGTTTCAGACAGAGATTGGACATTGTATAAAAATTACCTTTTAAATGATCCTGAATTTATTACATATATAGAGCATGAGATAGATCAATTTCTGCAAATAAATATGAACTCATCTTCACCTAGTATGATTTGGGAATCGTTAAAAGCATTTTTGAGAGGACAGATAATCTCGTGGTAAATAAAAACAAAAAAGACAAAAAAACCCTGAATACATTAGAAGAAGAAATTCATAAGCTTGAAAAACAACATGCAAATACTAAAAACACAGAGATAGCTTGTACCCTCACCCAGAAAAGACTGGAATATAATATGTTGACAACCAAAAGGACAGAAGCTGACATGGCAAGAACTCAATATCATTATTATGAAAACGGAGACAAAACGGGCAAACTACTCAGCTGGCAAATTAAGAAGGAGGAAAATGCTAAAATAATTCACTCAACAAAAAATAAAGAAGGGGAAATGGTACATGACCCAGAAGAAATTAATAAGTGCTTTGAATCATTTTATCAAGATTTGTATCAATCTAAAGGTAAATTAAATGTAACCACAGGGCTCGACAGTGCGAGCGTTTGACTCGCATTTGCGACTAAAAATAGGTGTGTGCGAACTGTAAAAAATATTTAGGGGCACATGTGCGCATAAAAAAATCAGCTGAAGCAGCCTATATTTTTGTCAATAAAAAAAAATATGATAATCTAACCGCAACTGTTGGAGGAACTCCAGCAGCCTTCCCTTTTCCCTCTTCCCTGTGTGACACGGTTATGGGCGGTTTTCCAAGCCACTGTCAGCACAATGAATATCGTGCGCGACGCCAAGGGTAGCGGTGCCGCTTTGTCAGGTGTTGCTGCCCTCTCCATAGACAAACAATGGGACAGCCAGCGCAAAGCGGTTTTACAGCTGATCATGTGTAGAGGCCTTCAGGGACCGTTCGCCACGGTACTGCTGCTGGGCAGGGTGGAAATAAAGCCCTTTTCGCACACAGCGCGCAAAGCGCAGACCTCCGCCGACGAGCCCATTCATTGTGTATGTGCTACTGCGGCGCAAGAGCACACTGCTCTGCCGCCGAGCTGAGCGGCATGCGCTGCCAGCCTGCGCTCAGATTGAATTTTTTTTAATTTCACCGCAACGCGCTGTGACAATACCTCGGCATGGCGCGTCCAATAGCAGAGAAGAGCCTGAAGTAGACCCGAAAGCGGTCACCATGGAGCTGTAGCTCCTGAACAAGCCTGTACTCCCCCAAATCCTGTCCTCTGCGCCTTACCCCGCAGTGGGCGCCGCGAAAGCTCTGTGTGAAAGAGACTTAAGCTTAAGTCCTGCAGAGTTTCAGAGGACCTGGAGAATGTTTTAGGATAGTAATAACATTATATAAGATAAATATTATTACAAAGATAATATATGTAAGATAATAACATTAAAGACAAAATTAAATTGCAATACTTTTTCAAAACTTGATGATTTTACCTTTCTGTACATTTTGTATACAAATTTATTAAATAATTTTGCTTGTAAATGTCTATTTGCATCACGTTTATTACGGAAAACACATTATTTGATCAATTTACATTGTGCCCCTAAAGTTCTTTGTGCGCTCCTTACTTTTTCAACTTAGGAACACATGTGCTCCTTGGGAAAAAAGTTAGCATCAAGCCCTGAACCATGTGCGATCAGTTTTTGAATAAAGCATCTCTGCCCAGATTATCTGAAGATTCAAAAGAAAAACTTGAGGGACATTTTACAGCAATTGAAATTTTAAAGTCAATGGACCATTTACAACTAGGGAAAGCCCTGGGCCCAGATGGCTTCACAATAGAGTTTTTAAAGAAATTTCGGGAAAGGCTTCTCAGCCCATATCTAAATATGCTTAATGACTCCCTCCAAAAAGGACAACTACCCCCAACACTGAAAGGGGCAACAATCAATGTTTTTCACAAACCATCCAAAGATGAAAACTTATGTGGATCATATAGACCGCTATCATTGCTTAATGTTGATTTCAAATTGTACTCTAAAATGTTGTCACTCAGATTGGAATCAGTCATAAACTCACTGATCCATAAGGACCAGACAGGTTTTATTCAACATAGACAAGGAGCAGATAACATTTGCAAATTATTTCATATAATAGAGAGATCCAAAAGTGTAACGGATCCCATATTTGTAATGGTGATGGATGCAGAAAAAGCATATGACACTATTGAATGGGACTTTTTATTTAGGACTATGCAGCACATGAACTTTGGTGAAACATTTGTAAATTATATAAAATTAATATACAGAAACCCCAAAGCGCAAATTCTTACAAACAGAATTTTATCAAAACCCTTCTCCCTAGGAAGAGGCACCAGGCAGGGGTGTCCCTTATCACCATTATTATTTGCCCTTGCAGTAGAGCCTCTGGCAGCAGTAATTAGAACTAACACAAATATTAATGGAATAAAACTTGGTACGGAAGAGGTGAAAACTTTACACTATACGCGGATGATTTATTGCTGTATATTACAAAACCAGACCAGTCGTTACCAGAATTATTTACAATATTACAGGAATACAGCAAATTAGCGGGTTACAAACTTAACTATGAAAAAACAGAAGTAATGCCTCTAAATGACCACACACAGGTTAACGCTCACCAACTGCTGTCTCAATTCAAATGGCAACCAAAAGTACTAAAATATTTAGGAATATTTATTACAAACGATTTGAGCAAAGTCTACCAAGCAAACTATCTGCCATTACTGGAGAAGGTTAAACATGATTTGCAGAAATGGACAGCTTTATCCACATCATTAATCGGAAGGATTAACATCATTAAAATGAATGTGTTGCCAAAATTCATGTATTTGTTCCAAACAATCCCAGTAAAATGTCCGTTCAAAATGTTCACAGAAATAAATAAAATTATGTCTAAGTTCTTATGGGCTGGAACAAACACCAGCGTGAAGATCACAACATTACAAGCCCCATTACATAAAGGAGGCTTAAACTTACCTAATTTTAAAATATATTATTTGGCATCGCAATTACGGGCAGTATGGTTTTGGTTTCAGAGAGATACTATAAGTCCAACTTGGTTAACCATAGAACAGCAGATTGTTGACCCTATCCCTTAGAGTACAATCCCGTTCATAGGCTCATTAAAGAACCTGCACAAGCTTACTAAAAACCAGATTGTGTGCCATACATTTGAATGTTGGCAGGAAAGCCACAAACTATTGGGACTACGGAATGTTTTATTTAAACATAGTCCATTATGGATTAATCTATTAGTCCCAGACAATATTATAGATGGTATCATGCTTAGGTGGAAAGAAAAGGGAGTCAAAGAGCTAGGCGATCTCTGTGATAATGATATATTTGCCGATTTCATTTTTTGAGAGATCGATATCAACTTCCAGGCACACACTTTTTTAAATTTCTGCAAATAAGAAGTTGGGTCAAATCAAACATCGTAATGGACTATCCCAGTATTTCAGATACTCCAATAGAAGAAACTATGTTGAAAGCAAAGGTACAAAAGGGATTAATATCAAGATTGTATAATACTATAAACAATGGAATGAGCCATAATTCAGCACAACATAAATATAAGTGGGAAAAAGATGTGGGACACAAATACACACTGAAGGAATGGGAAGATCTATTGGAGAAGTCACAAAAAAGTTTGGTTAACACCAAACATAGACTTATGCAGTTTAACATATTTCACCGTGTGTATTATACTCCCCACAGGCTGCAGCAGTTTAGCCCTAACACACCATCTAAATGCCCAAGATGTAATGCAGATAATGGTGATATGATACACATGTTTTGGAGGTGCACACACTTGGAAGGATTTTGGAATAAAGTTATAAATATACATCCAAAATATTACAGAAAAGAATTATCCTGGACCCCAGAATATCAATTTTGGGTGATGTAGAAATGTGTAAAGAAGTTAATAATGATGAAAAAAAATAATATTATTAATAATGACAGCAGCAAAAAAATGCATATTAGTTAATTGGAAATCCAAATATGCACCTCCAATAACACAATGGTGGCAAGAACTACTCTCACACTGCACTCCAGAAAAAATAATGTATAATGTTAAAGGTCAGTCAATGAAATTTGATAAGATATGGGGCAAACTTGTTAATAATATAAAAAAGATAGAAGAGCAGATATTGTTTTAGATTAATTCATGGATATTTCTTGTGTGTATGTAGGTTATGAGAGAATATATTTTTGTATTTGAATTAAGATTATAATGAAATGATGTTGGTAGGACAAAGAGAATGCTGAATATGTACATATGATGGGTGGGGAAGGTATGGAGTAAAGGAATGAGTAAATGTTTTTTTAGCTTTGTTCTTTTTTTTTTGTGTGTAAACGATGATGATTGTATTGACACATGCAAAAAAGAAAAACCCAATAAAATGCAATTGCAATGCAAAAAAAAAGAAAGAAATTGGACATTGCTAAACCTGGGCTAATAAAACCAGTATAAATCAGCATGATTAGATTCTCTTAGTTAATGAAAAATATGCTTTTTTTACTTGATAACATCAGAGAAGGGGACAGCTTAGAACTTCTTAAAAATCTAAAAATCTTCAAGACTTTTAGCCAGGTATAATGTCTGTCTTAAGGGGAACAACCCTATTTAGCATTTATTAATAGTATACCAACATAAAATACATGGTTTATAACATAATACAATGTATTCCTTCTTAGCTGCAAGGCCATTTTTAAGTGTATATTAATATACAGTGTTTGTGAGTTATCCTACATTCTCATATGAAGGAATATTTTATTATATCATTATAATGTTTTAAAATGTTGTGTTTATTGTGTTTATAAAGCAGCCTACACTTTTCACGGGATACAGTAGATATGCACTAATATTCACTTACAGCTACATTACTGTTACATTACTTTATTAATAGTGTGTAATGAAACAAATATTCAGTTATTATTATTATTATAACATTGAGAAGCTAATCATAAATTTCATATATTGCTTATAAAAGCTAAGTAGGGGGACATAAAGTGAAGTGTAGCTAAGAAGTATTATTGCATCTTTGTTGCAACTTCAGGAGAAATGATTGCAGCTATGAACAAAATTGACTCAAATCCCCCCCACACTCACATACCCTGTAAATGCATTTTCCATATCCATATAAGCTTTCATAAGCAATGGTCAGCTGATTTCAGAGAGGATAATGGAGCCTTAAAGTTTACCTGTGCCATCTCTCTCCATCTTTTTTCAATCGACAAAAGAGACTCCAATTAGAGTCTGCTGCACATGGCTCTGCTGCATGGCTGCCTCTTAAGTTTGAAGTGGACAACGCACTTCTGCCATACTGGTCTGGCTACACTGAACCTTCAAATGTCAATGGCTCATTCACAGCCATTAATGAGCATAAGCTGCATCAGCATGTCTGCCCGCTGCTTTATATCTTTAAGTCCCACTTATATGGTAATATAGAGGAGATGGCTATAGGCAGCACTTGATAATGAGGCTGTTTTTTTCCCCTCTGGCCTTCTGTAGTGGAAATAAGGGAATATTTCCACCCTACAGAAAGTGGAGGCTTTTTCTCTTTTTTCTTTTGACAGCGAAATGATACGATTGAAATACAAATGAGAGATCATCAGTGTCACCCCCTTTGTTGCAGCTGATTTTTCCAAGGAAGACTCATCCACTGTTGAGCATAAGCTCAGTCTTCTTTGTTTAATGTTTCATAATGTACATTATTGCCAATAAGAACAGTTCAAATGGAACCCAAGAATCTGATCCATGTACTGTATGTTTATGTGTTGTAAGGTTAGACTGATATATGGGGCCAACTCTGGATTTTTGAAAATTTAAAATTTGGGTTTTAGTCCAAATAATTCCAGGCATGCCAATGAAAAACCTGTATCAGCCCAATGGTTACTTCATTCTGTAGGTCTGTTCAGGTCCTGTAACTCCATGTTGATGTGTTTGTCATCACCCAGAGGAGGAGAAGCCTGTGGTGACCAACGTCACTGTCAGCGACATATCGTGGGACAGCTTCCTCCTGTCCTGGTCAACTGAGGATGGGACGTTCGAGGCCTTTTTGATTGAGGTTACTGATGCAGAGACGGGCGCTGAGTGGCAAAACCACACGGTGCCTGCCGATGCTCGCAGCCTCACCATCTCTGGTCTCTCCTCTGCCACCTGGTACAGGGCCAATCTGTTCGGGGTGTACAGGGGGCTCCTCTTAGACCCTGTCTTTGCAGACACCATCACAGGTATCAACACTGTCAATGCTGAGGCCTCACTCTTTCCTTTGCTTCCTTCTCCTCCTGCTGCACACAGTGGATTTACCGCTGTTGATCTGTGTGGACCTTCTGAATAACAGTTGCTTGCAGCTGTCAAGGGTGTTTGTGTATTCAGCTCTGGTGTGGCTGACTTTATTAGTTTAATTGACTCTAATAGGTGATACAGGTTTTTTTGCACACTGCCAGACTTCAATTTACGCTGTCTATTTTCCTATGCCCTTTAAAAAATGTCTATCTCAGTAAGTTAAATTTGCCACTATTACTAGCTTCAAAAGAAGTTCAGTTGATTTTAAGAACATCTAGTAAAAAATTTCATTCATTCATTTTCCGTAACCGCTTATTCTGTTGGGGGTCGCTGGAGCCTATCCCAGCTAGTCTCCACCAGACAATCAGAGATCTCCGCCTTCTGATAGTCTGGGGACACTCCTTTCTAAAGTGTGTTTAACACACCGGTGAAAACGGCCGGCAACAAAGCAACGCCTCTTGCATTTTTGAAAAGGACATGCCTTCTCGGAAACGTGCGCTCCCCCTTTTCTCGTCCGCAAGGAAACAAACACACAGAGAGCTTGAAAATGGATGCCGAGAGATTAAACTCTGTTTATCAAACGTGTGCTCATCTGTGAAGAAAATATTTTTTCCAGCGGATGTCTTAGTTACAACATGATTGAGCTAACTGGAGTAGTTTCATGTCGTATCCGACAACAGGAGGCTTTTAACAGATGACGTCCTGATGTTAGCTTTGCTGCTGCTGTTACCTGTCCCTGTCAGCTGTAGCCACTGATGCTTTCTAGACATCGTGATTTCCCAAAACTGAATAAATACCACACATAGCAACACAAAACTGCTTTGCTAGCTCAATCATGTTGTAACTAAGATATCCGCTGGAAAAAATATTTTTTTCATGGACCGTTTAATGAGTTATTACCTAGTTATTACAGACACCGCTAACGGCTAAGAAATAGTAATGTTTGTTCAGTCATTGTGTTTATAGACTTTACAAACATCGGATTAGTCTAAACGGTGATACAGTGATGTAAAAAATGTGATGTGTATGTACATATATATATATATATATATATATATATATATATACAGTACAGGCCAAAAGTTTGGACACACCTTCTCATTCAATGCGTTTTCTTTATTTTCATGACTATTTACATTGTAGATTCTCACTGAAGGCATCAAAACTATGAATGAACACATGTGGAGTTATGTACTTAACAAAAAAAGGTGAAATAACTGAAAACATGTTTTATATTCTAGTTTCTTCAAAATAGCCACCCTTTGCTCTGATTACTGCTTTGCACACTCTTGGCATTCTCTCCATGAGCTTCAAGAGGTAGTCACCTGAAATGGTTTTCCAACAGTCTTGAAGGAGTTCCCAGAGGTGTTTAGCACTTGTTGGCCCCTTTGCCTTCACTCTGCGGTCCAGCTCACCCCAAACCATCTGGATTGGGTTCAGGTCCGGTGACTGTGGAGGCCAGGTCATCTGCCGCAGCACTCCATCACTCTCCTTCTTGGTCAAATAGCCCTTACACAGCCTGGAGGTGTGTTTGGGGTCATTGTCCTGTTGAAAAATAAATGATCGTCCAACTAAACGCAAACCGGATGGGATGGCATGTCACTGCAGGATGCTGTGGTAGCCATGCTGGTTCAGTGTGCCTTCAATTTTGAATAAATCCCCAACAGTGTCACCAGCAAAACACCCCCACACCATCACACCTCCTCCTCCATGCTTCACAGTGGGAACCAGGCATGTGGAATCCATCCGTTTACTTTTTCTGCGTCTCACAAAGACACGGCGGTTGGAACCAAAGATCTCAAATTTGGACTCATCATACCAAAGCACAGATTTCCACTGGTCTAATGTCCATTCCTTGTGTTTCTTGGCCCAAACAAATCTCTTCTGCTTGTTGCCTCTCCTTAGCAGTGGTTTCCTAGCAGCTATTTGACCATGAAGGCCTGATTGGCGCAGTCTCCTCTTAACAGTTGTTCTAGAGATGGGTCTGCTGCTAGAACTCTGTGTGGCATTCATCTGGTCTCTGATCTGAGCTGCTAATTTGCGATTTATGAGACTGGTGACTCGGATGAACTTATCCTCAGAAGCAGAGGTGACTCTTGGTCTTCCTTTCCTGGGTCGGTCCTCATGTGTGCCAGTTTCGTTGTAGCGCTTGATGGTTTTTGCGACTCCACTTGGGGACACATTTAAAGTTTTTGCAATTTTCCAGACTGACTGACCTTCATTTCTTAAAGTAATGATGGCCACTGGTTTTTCTTTAGTTAGCTGATTGGTTCTTGCCATAATATGAATTTTAACAGTTGTCCAATAGGGCTGTCGGCTGTGTATTAACCTGACTTCTGCACAACACAACTGACGGTCCCAACCCCATTGATAAAGCAAGAAATTCCACTAATTAACCCTGATAAGGCACACCTGTGAAGTGGAAACCATTTCAGGTGACTACCTCTTGAAGCTCATGGAGAGAATGCCAAGAGTGTGCAAAGCAGTAATCAGAGCAAAGGGTGGCTATTTTGAAGAAACTAGAATATAAAACATGTTTTCAGTTATTTCACCTTTTTTTGTTAGGTACATAACTCCACATGTGTTCATTCATAGTTTTGATGCCTTCAGTGAGAATCTACAATGTAAATAGTCATGAAAATAAAGAAAACGCATTGAATGAGAAGGTGTGTCCAAACTTTTGGCCTGTACTGTGTATATATATATATATATATATATATATATATATATATATATATATATATATATATATATATATATATATATATATAGCTAAAAGCTCTGTTGGTTTTCTACCTGGAAGTATTTGTAAACAACAAGGCGATTCCATCTATAGTCCGGCCGGACGGATCAGTCATGATTATGTTTGTTTCTTTTAGTTGACGAGAATGTGTCACCGCAAACGCGACAAACATCCACTAACTTTGACGGCGTTTTCTGCGAGCGCGGCTGAGCCATTTTGTACCGCTACACGTGTTTCTAGTGGGACTATGTTTACAAGCACAAGAGTTCAGCGAGCCACCGAAGGACCGCCCTGCAGATTTACTATTGGTTCTGCAACGTAGGGAGTTTTTTTAAACTCTGAAATTGTATCCGCCCATCTAAACACAAAATCAGGGAGAAAGTCATCAGTCTTTATTTAAGCAAAGCGTCTAAAGACTGACTTGTGAGTCTAATCCCAGCTGACATTGGGCAAGTGAGGGACACCCTGGACAGGTTGCAAGACTATCGCAGGGCTAACATATGGAGCCAGACATCCATTCACGCTCACATTCACACCTACGGGCAATTTAGAGTCACCAGGTAACCTAACCTGCATGTCTTTGGATTGTGGGAGGAAGCCAGAGTACCTTCAGAAAACCCATGACACGGGGAGAACATGCAAACTCTGCACAGAAGGGCTCCCCCACCCTGGGCCCCCTGGTAAATTAAAAAAAAAAGAATAAATAAATAATTTGTCGAGTTGAGGTTAATCATTTTGCTGATTTGACAAATCTTTGTGGGGGAAAATTTGTCAACGTTTGTACCTGTAGGGATGGAGGCTGGATTTGTTTGTCCCATTTTCTGAGCACAAATTGTTAACACCTTTTTGAAATGTGTGTATAAAAACAAGCTACCAGCCACTGTGGAGGAAGTTATTCTTCACAGGGTAAACAAAAAAAAATCTCCTTTCCATTCAGCAGAGTACACAATACAAATCCCCAAACATCACCGCCCCATCATCCATCAATCATGCGCATATCCTTTCCTTTAATGTTAGGAATGTGGAACACCTGGTCTGTTTTGTGAACAGGCAAGAACACATAAAAAACGTCAGTGTGCTGTTTAACTGCGACACAACGGTTGCATTTACCCCACCCACTTCAACAATGTGTCATTACCCATGATTAACATGCTGTGGGTTACAGCATGAGCCTAATAAGTGGGCTGTAAATGCTGAAAGCAAAATCAGCTAATGATGCCTTTTATTGGTGTCTTAGCATCTTTACAAATAAACATATCTAAATATCTGAGGATTGACTCCCTTAACATCACCCTATCAAGCTATTTAGACTTGACTAGAATGTCAAAAAGAACCACTTTTGAGTAGTTTTTTTATGTCAGTGTCTATTCCAACATTTTCATTCAGCATTTCAATGATGAGGATCAGTCAAGTGGAAAAAAGATGGGAGGATTGACAGAGGACAAAAAAAAAAACCCAAGGCGCTTTTGTCACTTTGTGTGAGGCCTCTCTTCTGTATGCATCCCCAGTTCCCCAGCCTGGACTGCTCTTCATTCTCATGCTGCCATTGCCCCTAGGCTCTGGTGCTCGGGTGCCAGTGGGTGCTGGGGCCATGCAGAATATGGCATGCGCTCAACATGGCCCATTGTCTGCATGCTAATGGCTGGTAAAAACCATTTTAACATTTTTCATTAGCATCACTTAATCCATTAAACATTCCAACTTGTGAATACAAGTGCTTACTAATTTGATTATGTTATGCATGGTAGCCATTGTCAGTCTACTGGAGGAAGATGTGGGGAAAATAAAATCCTCTGAAAAGGGATTGAGAAAACTATGTTTTATACAACAAATGATTGATGGAACCACAAAGAGATGTGGACAGCACCCAGAACAAGTACGACTCAGTTGTGATCTATATCATAAAAAAGCTGCTCTTGTAAAATTATCAGGCAAGACTGGAACTTGCTCTGGGCTTCTGCTTGCATACCCCCTTTTCAGCAGGTTAGCTGGCGCCAGCACATACCTCCTCCAATAACAGGCTCCCTTTTGTGAGTGGGGATTGTGTTCCCTCAGGTCTTTTGGGGGTGTGGAGGGATATGGGATGTAGGGGTAGAAGTGGTGGTGGGAGAGTGAAATCAGTTGCAAGCTAGCACACGTTAGCTGATGGATGTGGCCCTCCCTCTCTTCCACTGACCAGCTAAAGCTGCCTGGCGGCTAATGAAGAGTGACAGCTCCCTGGGATTTGTCTGCTCTGCTTCTCATTTTAACTGCTTCTTCTCACAACAAATGCCTCATGTATTTTCCCTCACAATAAAAAAAAGGGGTTTCAGGCTAGCTGAAGGACCCCTGAGACCCTCACATTTGGTGTAGTGTTTTAATGAGTGGTGGTGCTGGGCTTTATTGAGGCTTTCCTGCGCCCTCTTATATCTGCTTCTAACTAGGCTGCTTTTAAAGCTCTGTCCAGTCCATGTATCCATCTGTGCTGCTACCGGAAGTTTCTCCAGCTAATTAGCTTCAGCTGACTCATCCTATGGAGCAAGAGCTTTTTCTCCAGCAGCTGTAGACTCCTGCTGTCGCTCGGCCTCTCTTCGTATCACTGCCATTATTAGCTGCTGCTTAACTACCAGCTTTTACAGCACCACATGTGCACACACACCCATTTGCATGCACATGGTTAGATGTCTGCACCATGTAGTATTTGACCACTACTTTAAGACAAGCAGCTGTTGTTTGAAAAAGGTTTGAAAGGACTTGCACAAACTATGGCATAGGTCAGACCAGGGCTGGTACTTCTTCAGCAAAAAAGTATGAATGGATTTGAAGAAAGCATGTCATTTGTTTAATTTGAATTATGTCAAGTGCAATCCACATAACCCATCCTAAAATGTGTTGCAAAATGAAGGCCTGTCTGTCTGTCTGTCTGTCTGTCTGTCTGTCTGTGTGTGTGCGGGCAGACTGACTATCCCCATTGTGAGCTCACCCTCCTGTAGTCTCGTGTCTCATGATAAACAGAGTGAGCTACAGTAGGACAAGGAGGCACTGAGCAAAGCAGTA